>NC_081318.1:64534576-64837607 GCF_026419965.1 Kogia breviceps | reverse complement strand
ATTAGTTGACCATAGGTGCATGGGTTTATTTCTGGGCTTTCTATCCTATTCCATTGATCAATATTTTGTTTTTGTGCCACTGCCATACTGGCTTTTTTGCTCTATTTTTTTAAAAAATATTTTATTAGAATATAGTTGGTTTACAATGTTTTGCTAGTTTCTGCTGTACAGCAAACTGAGTCAGTTAGACATATACATATATCCACTCTTTTTTAGATTCTATTCCCATATAGGTCAGGACAGAGTACTGAGTAGAGTTACTGTGCTACACAGTAGGTTTGTATTACTTATCTGTTTTATCTATAGTAGTGTGTATATGTCAATCCCAATGTCCCAGTTTATGCCCCCCTACTTTCCCTCTGGGTAAGCAACCATAAGTTTGTTTTCTACATCTGTGACTCTATTTCTGTTTTGTAAATAGGTTCATTTGTACCATTTTTTTAGATTCCACATATAAGTGATATCATATATTCATCTTTCTCTGACTTACTTGACTCAGTATGACAAATGTCTAGGTCTATCCATGTCACTGCAAATCGCATTATTTTGTTCTTTTTATGGCTGGGTCTCTACAGACAGCATATATTTGGGTCTTGTTTTTATATCCATTCAGTCCGTCTATGTCTTTTGGTCACAGCACATAAAGACTGAAAGTGAAGGGATGGAAAAAGATATTCCATGCAAATGGAAATCAAAAGAAAGCTGGAGAAAATACTCATATCAGACAAAATAGACTTTAAAATAAAGACTCTACATAATGATCAAGGGATCAATCCAAGAAGAAGATATAACAATTGTAAATATTTATGCACCCAACATAGGAGCACCTCAATACATAAGGCAAATACTAACAGCCATAAAAGGGGAAATCGACAGTAACAAAATAATAGTGGAGGACTTTAACACCCCACTTACAGATGGACAGATCATCCAGACAGAAAATTAATAAGGAAACACAAGCCTTAAATGAACATTAGACCAGATAGACTTAATTGATATTTATAGGATATTCCATCCAAAAGCAGCAGAATATAGTTTCTTCTCAAGTGAACATGAAACATTCTCCAGGATAGACCACATCTTGGGTCACAAATCAAGCCTTGGTAAATTTAAGAAAATTGAAAGTTTTCCGACCACACGCTATGAGATTAGAAATCAATTACAGTAAAAAAAAAAAAAAAAAAAACTGTAAAGAAAACACAAACATGTGGAGGCTAAACAGTATGTTACTAAATAACCAATGAATTACTGAAGAAATCAAAGAAGAAATCAGAAAATACCTAGAGACAAATGACAATAAAAACACAATGATCCAAAACCTATGGGACACAAGCAAAAGCAGTTCTAAGAGGAAAGTTTATAGCAATACAGTCTTACCTCAGGAAACAAGAAAAATCTCAAATGAACAACTTAACCTTACACCTAAAGCAACTAGAGAAAGAAGAAGAAACCCAAAGTTAGTAGAAGAAAAGAAATCATAAAGATCAGAGCAGAATTAAATGAAATAGAAACACAGAAAACAATAGCAAAGATCAATAAAACTAGAAGCTGGTTCTTTGAGAAGATAAGCAAAATTGATAAACCATTAGCCAGAGTCATCAAGAAAAAAAGGGAGAAGACTCAAATCAACAGAATTAGAAATTTAAAAAGTTAAATGGACACCACCGAAATATAAAGGATCATAAGAGACTACTACAAGCAACTCTATGTCAATAAAATGGACAACCTGGAAGAAATGGACAAATTCTTAGAAAGGTACAATCTCCCAAGACTGAACCAGGAAGAAATAGAAAATATGAAAAGACCAATCACAAGCACTGAAACTGAAACTGTAATGAAAAAACTTCCAACAAACAAAAATCCAGGACCAGATGACTTCACAGGCCAATTCTATCAAACATTTAGAGAAGAGTTAAACCTACACTTCTGAAACTCTTCTAAAAAAATTGCAGAGGAAGGAACACTCCCAAGCTCATTCTACAAGGCCACCATCAGCCTGTTACCAAAATGAGACAAAGATATTGCAAAAAAAGAAAATTAAGAATTTTCTTAATTCTGTAATAAAATTAAGAAAATTAAATGTAAGACAGAATACTAAAAACTTAGAGGAAAACATAGGCAGAACACTCTGACATAAATCACAGCAAAATCTCTTTCCATCTATCTCCTAGAGTAATGGAAATAAAAACAAAAATAAACAAATGGCACCTAATTAAACTTAGAGGCTTTTGCACAGCAAAGGAAGCCATCAACAAAACAAAAAGACAACCACAGAATGGGAGAAAGTATTTGCAAACAATGTGACTGACAAGGGATTAATCTCCAAAATTTACACAGCTTGTGGAGCTCCAAATCAAAAATACAAGCAACTGAATCAAAAAATTGGTGGAAGACCTAAATAGACATTTCTCCAAAGAAGACCTACAGATGGCCAGAAGGCACATAAAAAGATGCTCAACATTGTTAAGTATCAGAGAAATGCAAATAAAAACTACAGTGAGATGTCACCTCACACCAGTCAGAATGGCCATCATCAAAAAATCTACAAACAATAAATGCTGGATAGGGTGTGGAGAAAAGGGAACCCTCCTACCCTCCTGTTGGTGGGATTGGAAATTGGTACAACCACTATGGAGAACAGTATGGAGGTTCCTTAACAAACTAAGAACAGAGCTACCATATGACCCAGCAATCCCACCCCTGGGTATATATCCAGAGTAAACTGTGGTTCAAAAGGATACATGCACCTGATGTTCATTGCAGCACTGTTGACAACAGCCAAGACATGGAAGCAAACTAAATGTCCATTGACAGAGGAACAGATAAAGAAGATGTGGTACATATATACAATGGAACATTACTCAGCCATTAAAAAGAATGAAATAATGCCATTTGCAGCAACATGGATGGACCTAGAGATGATCATACTAAGTGAATTAAGTCAGACAGAGAAAGAGAAATATCATATGATATCACTTATATGCAGAATCTAAAAAAAATGATAATAATGAACTTATTTACAAACCAGAAACACTCACAGACTTAGAGAATAAACTTATGGTTACCAGGGAGAAAGGCAGGGAGGGATAGATTGGGAGTTTGGGAGTGACATGTACACACTACTATAGATAACCAGCAAGGACCTACTGTATAGCATAGGGAACTTGGCTCAATATTCTGTAATAACCTAAATGAGAAAAGAATTTGCAAAAGAATGGATACTTGTATGGGTACAAGTGAATCACTTTGCTGTATTCCTATAACGAACACATCATTGTTTATCAACTATACTCCAATATAAAATAAAATTTAAAAAAAAGAAATCTGTGGTAAACGATGTGAAGAAAAACTGCAAGATCCCATAGTAGCATAGAACAGGGCAATTCACCATTTTAATTAAAGCAATTACAAATCCAGGAGGAGGCTGGTCTTCTCTTGTAAAGTACAGTCTATTCATTTCCATTCCTCTCTTGCTAGTTTTCTCCAATGATGGCTTTTGAAAGCTAGCAGCATGTGAGCTAATAAGCTTTAAAGAGTAGAATACTGAAGTAGGAAATGCATTTCAGATACTTAATGTCTTTGGCAGGCAGAGTGTAGTTTTATTATTACAATGTTTTATATGGTCAAAATATAAAAATATATTTGGTACAAGTCAATGCCTCACACTTATTTGCTGTTATTAAATCTTTGAAGCTTGATGTGGATTATTCTGGAGTGATAATTATATAATCCCCAGACTACCATTAAAAGATTTATTGAGTTTTGTGTCAAAATACACTATGTGAAGTGATATAAGCACAGAGATAAAGCCTGTTAGTAAAAAGGTATATTTTACTTCCACGTTGTTTGCAGTCACTGAGGTGAAGTTACACTACATTCATATTGACAGGAGTTTCTCTATCTTATTTTTAATAGTTTCTCTTGCATAATTAAAAACTGAGTAAGCCAAAGTAGCATTTCCTAGGGGATATAAATATTCATAAAACTTTCTTTGACTACTTAAAAATTCTTCTTAGTTTTTTTCTTAGCACTTCCAAAATTTATTAGAATTTTCTTCATTTTAGGATGACATTAGACAGAGTAATAATGACACACTATAGTAAAGGTGTACAAAGATCACTCCACTTTAGTATTATACATGTATCTGCTAGTCAGTAATTCATGTCTTTCCAGGATTTCTTAATCCTGGCACAAGAAGTTTCTTCATTAATCAGATCTCCAGGTAATTTTGTGCCAACATTAGATATCGTCAGTATAATATAAGGCAATATAAATTATTCATGCAATATGGCTGGAATAATTAAAGTGATAAGAATCCCTTATGGATTTGTGTTTATCAAAATGTACTGCATCCTCTGAACAGTATCACCAAGCAGTCAGTCCTGAAGAATGAATGAGTATACGAGAAAGGTGTATTTCATTAAATCTTCCCTGTTCTGAAAATGGTTGAAGATGAACACATGATATACTATGGCCCAACAATTCCTCTATAACTGTAACTATTTTCTAGTTATATACCCAAAAGAAATGCATATGTAAGTTCACCAAAAGACTCATACTAAAATGTTCACAGCAGCAGTATTCATAATAGGAAAAATTTACAACTCTCCACATGCCCATCGATAGTAGAATCGAAATGTAAATAGTGGTATGTTTATAAATAAAGCACAGCAGGAAAAATGAGCAAGTTAGAGCAACATAAATATGTGATGGTTCTCAAAACATAAATGAGTGAAAGAAACCAGACATTAAAAAAGTACATATGGTTCTATTCCATGTATAGCATGAGGAGGGTTTCTGAGATTCTGAGAATGCTCTGTTGCTTGATTTGGAGGTTGGTTACATGGGCATTTAATCAGACTGTGAAAATTCAGCTATCTGTGCATTTATGATGTGTCATCATTTTGCATGTATATATTACTCTTCAATAAATAATTGAAAAAAAGGGAGGAAGTTGACTGAAGATGTAGATCAGAGGAAATTGTGTGCATTTTTGCCACTACTGCAGCTGCTTGGTTAGCTGTCTCACCTCCACAACTTTGGGAAGAAACAGAAACCAAGCATAAATACCAGCTTTCTCAGCCTTGGACTTAAAGCTCTTTGAAATTCTGAACACGTAGAAGACAAATCCTATGTATATTTCCAATTTCTTTTAATAGTACCAAGTGCTTAATAAACCCCTTTATGATGTTAATGACAAGAGTGATAGTAGCAGGTTTTAATCAAGTATTGTTGTCACTTAAGAGAAGGGAAATCATGATGGACAAGCTCCTTCAAATCATAGTTTATCTTTGATATCATTAAGCAACACATATGCTATACTCAGTAACATCCACTCAGAAAATAACACTATTAATACAAACTTACAAAACCACATACAAACTTGCAAATATTAAATACTTATACAAATCTTACAAATATCATGAATGACTGGCATACCTAAAAACATTGCTCAGTAGGGTTAAACATAAAATGATTATCTGGCTGGCTATTCTTTACGGGTATGGGTATAAACTACAAACCTGTGTTTTGCAGGTGACTGTTATTTGAAGGAGTGGTCTTCCTGGAGCCTGTGTCAGCTGACCTGTGTGAATGGTGAGGACCTAGGTTTTGGTGGAATACAGGTCCGTTCCAGAGCGGTGATTATACAAGAGCTAGAGAATCAATATCTGTGCCCAGAGCAGATGTTAGAAACAAAATCATGTGATGGTGAGTGCTACCATTCATAAAATCTATTTATTTTAGTTTTGTGTTGATAAGCAAAAGTATAAGATATAAAATGTTCTGTTAAATAGGCAAATTTGCTAAGATATCACTTAAAGTTGAGAATTAAGGGTATGATTCCGAATTCTAAATATTTAGAGAATAAGTCTTGCCACCCTTCATAAATGAAATATTGTAAAAATATTTCCAAGTTTTATGAGCTAAAGAAGGCTGAGATAATTAGGAGCAAGTTATTTGTACACCTGTAGCAACCCTGATGATGTGTGAATCTAAGAATATCCTCAATTTATTTAAATCAAAAGAAAGAAAGAGGGCTTCCCTGGTGGCGCAGTGGTTGAGCGTCCGCCTGCCAATGAAGGGGACGCGGGTTCATGTCCCGGTCCGGGAAGATCCCACATGCTGCGGAGCAGCTGGGCCCGTGAGCCATGGCCACTGAGCCCGAAAGAAAGAAAAATTACAAAGCAACACAAAATGAGATATTTTACTATATTCTTGGAAATTGATAAATCTAAGTATTGGTAAGGATTAGTCTGAATTTGACATACAGCATATATAAAAATACATCTTTATATGTCTGTGTGTATATATGTACATACACATAGAGCCATGCACCCAATATAAACAATAGATGACATTCACAAGAACCACAGAGCATTAAAATGTTCTAGTTTGGGAACACAGAAGCAATCTAAATGAAAAAAACAAAGAATTGTTATCTAGTGGAGAATGTCTTGCTCAAGAAACAACCCTCTCATTCCTGCTTGTGTTCTGAAGCAATTGAGTATGACATATATTAGCAAATACGAGCCAAAATAACATCTATATTACTGAAAAGTTGAAGAAAGCTTAGAATGTTGGAGAACAATGCTTAAAATGAAAGCCAATTGAGCTACATGCCTTAACCCAAGAATTATAGAATTATCCACCTTCTTAGTTAAGTCTTCTCAAATTTACCAACCAGATAAAACATTTCATATTCCTGGGTTGGTAAAGGAGAGAAAGGTCAGAGGTTACAATGAATGAAATAATTCCCAAGAAAAGAAAAAGAATTGTTTACCCTGAAATGACAATGAAGTAAAATTAGGAATCAGTAACAATTGCAAAGAAATTCTCCCCATGCCCACACAGAAGTGAAAACTGAAAGCTACATTTCTAGAGCATTACATATCAAATGTTATGCAGGATGCAGCACAGAAGTACTTAGAAGGTAATTTGAAGCTTTACATTCTTATATAGGAGGGAGAAAAGTTTAATAAGAGCTAGACTTTCAACCCAATTTTTTTAAAAAAGGGAAATAGAGCGTATACAGTACTGATAAATACAAATTCAATGAGATAGAAAACAAATAAACAAGATAATAAACAAAACCTATAGCTTGTTTTTTTTAACCAAACTAACAAAATAGACCACCTCATGCAAAATCAATGAAGAAAAAAAAAAAGGACAAAAATTACTACTATTAATAAAATAGTGTTTAAAAATATAATTCTATGAATAAATTTTGCTAATAAATGTAAAAACTTGACAACAATTTAGAATGTTATTTATGAAGAGTAATAGAGAAACTAAACCATAGATTCTGCAACTATTAAAAACACAAGTCTATCAAATATTCTCACACATGCACACACTAAAACCTAAATGGCTTTAATAATGAGTTTTACTAAAATTTAAAGAAACAGACAACTCCCATTTATTGTGAAATCTTAAGAAATAAAACAAAGTTGGGTAGAAAAAACAGATGACGAAAATCTCCCCAATATAACACCAAAATCACAAACAAAAATGAAAAAAAATTCTTTTAAATCAAAATTTGAATCTTCTACACTGTAAAATAGATCATAAACAAAGTTACCGGACAAGCCACAGACTTAGAAAAGATATTTGTGAAGTCAATTTTAAGGAATTAGTGTCTAGAACAACTATCCTAAATCTTTTCAGCATTCCAAGACAATTTCATACTTGTAAAATTGCTGAATACCCCAAACTGCTTTTCTCTGTGAGTTATATATATCAAAATTTTTCATATTAAAAAATGACAACTGATGTTTTAAACTATTTGATAATTTATTTGAAACAATCATAAATCAATTTGTTACCATAAATATTTCCTGAAAAATAACTATTTTCCAAAACAAAAAGAAAATAACTTTAATTACAGGCAGGGTCTCGTTTTACACTTTTTCAAATCTCTGGCTTAACATCTGGCTTAACAGAAGACAGCTGGCTTCTCTTCTCTGCTTCTGCATTCAGTCTATTGCCATCTTAGTTTAGTTTATGTATATGAAGAAAATCCAGCCTTACTTACCCAAGTGTGTAGTTAAAGGGGAAAATCCTCACACACGTACTCTGAAAGAATGTCAAAGTCTTCCCTGGTCCCTGGACCATAATTTGAGAATTGTTATTCTAGAATAAAAAATTCCCACAACGCAATATGAAAAGGCATAGATTTCAGTAGGAAAAAAGGGGTGGGGGAGCCAAAAGATATACAAGCAATTCACAAGAGGAAAACTAAATGCCCCAAAACATTTTTCTCACTGTTTAATAGCTTTGGTAATCAACTACAAGTTTAAAATGACAAGATAG
The DNA here is from genome assembly GCF_026419965.1 of Kogia breviceps. NCBI lineage: Eukaryota > Metazoa > Chordata > Mammalia > Artiodactyla > Physeteridae > Kogia > Kogia breviceps. Next base: position 64,829,297 of record NC_081318.1, on the reverse strand, counting down.
CTTTCCATACCCACAAGACTGATAAGAAATTTAAATCTGGAATTTATAAATGTTTGTGAGGGTTTAGAGTAATAGTAACTCTTATTCAGGGCTGGTGGGTATATAAACTGTCACCTTTTAAAGAAAAGAATGAGCTGTATTTAGTAAACTTTCAGCTATCCCTACAGTGATACCCAGAAATTTCCCTTCTAAATATTTACCTTGAAGAAGCACCAGGAGGCTTGCACAAGATTGACCACTGAGGCACTGTTATAATAGCATAAGTTGAAAACAACCTAAAAGTCCACCCATAGAGGAAATAGCTAAATAAATTGTAGTAGATAGTACCATGGAATTCTATGTAGCAGTTAAAATAAATTGACTATGTCTGCATTAAAAAAATCATATAGAAATATTTCATTTATAACATTTTATGTTATATATAACATTGACTATTAAGTTTCAAAAAGATGTATGTATCATATGTATCAGTATGATACTTTTTAAATTTTAAGACTGCCTAAAGGACTTCCCTGGTGGCATGGTGGTTAAGAATCCTCCTGTCAATTGTTCAACCCCTGGTTCGGGAAGATCCCACATGCTGCAGAGCACTAAGCCCGTGCGCCACAACTACTGAGCCCACGCTCTGCAACTGCTGAAGCCCGCGTGCCTAGAGCCTGTGCTCTGCAACAAGCCCGTGCACTGCAACGAAGAGTAGCCCCTGTTTACCACAACTAGAGAAAGCCCACACGCAGCAACGAAGACACAACACAGACCAAAAAAAAAAAAAAAAAAAAAAAACCTAAAAATAATTCTATAAATCATTTATAGGTTGTATATATTTATACTTACATTCTATTTATATTAAAAGAATTTAAAACATCACAGAAATGCATGTATCTACTTCAGAAGACTGGGTATTGCTGGAGAAACAAGGAGGGAGGATCAGATCAGGAAGCAATATAATAGAACATCAAGTTTGTTACTTTTTTTTACTCATCAACAAGCAAAAAAAAACTAAAGCAAATATGACTAAATGGTAATATTAGTTAAAATTGAATGATGGGTAACTGAATATTTTAAAAATTATTCTCTGTCCTTGTCTGTATGTTGGATATTTTATAATACTTCAAATTAACAAAATTAAATTGAAAATCCAGGTTCACATTAGATAGTATGACAGCAGACGTGGAAAATTAGTTGGAATTTAGGTATGTATCTGGAATTTTGTAACATTTATACGGCAACTTCCAGATAATAACTTGACATTTGAATCATTCAGGATGGACTTCTCATCCCTTTCCAACTGTTTATAAATATTTTATTAATACCCTATCTCCATGACTGTTCCGCTGGCCTACAGAATGCCTCTGTTAATGTTTATTATGTTCCTGCAGATGGACAGTGTTACGAGTATAAATGGATGGCTAGTGCTTGGAAGGGCTCTTCCCGAACAGTCTGGTGTCAAAGATCAGATGGTATAAATGTAACAGGTAAACCTCCCATTTCTTTGTTCTTTGAAAGTCTTCCTGTAACACGCATGTAATTGGTTAAAGAAAATAATTAAGAAAACGAAGATATTCTTTCAGTATTCCACATGTGGTTGGGTTCAGGACACCAGAGCTATGCACCTGATGACCAATGACAAATTATTTTACTGTTTAATGTTTCAATTAAATTCTCCCCCACCCAGCCATTTTAGACATTGCTGCTATAATTTAATTAAAATACTGTCTAATTCTAATAAATGATAAGTAAATCTCAGATTGTTTTTCCTATAAATCTTATATATTAATAACTTACTTCTTACATGCTAAGAAAGTCAATATTTTGTTGACTCTGTTTCTGTGCCTTAAAGGCAATATACATGCAGTCCAAAACTATTGCCATGAGAATATGATTACACAAATCCAAATATTTTACTTAAATTCAGAAATCTATGATTTATAGAAGATCTATTGGTAAAACTCAAGCCCAGAGCATATGAGTAGCCAATCTGCCTACACTGTCCCAAGTCAAAAATCATTGTACATTGAAAGAAGAAATCCAAATGAAAACTTTTTTTGAATTTCCTTTGACCCCAATATTCCCCCAAGAGCTACTCTAATCTACAGTTACTGAAGTTTCCTTATCTGAGTCCAGTAAATGCAAGGGATCCCAAAGACCCTTTGAAGAGGGAAGAAAATTGGCTCCAGAGATGGAGTGAACCACCCTGCAAATTTTCTACAAAGAAACCAGGGTCAGAACAGAACCTCAGCCTCAAGCCCATGGACCCAAAGATCTAATGTCTCTTCTTAAACAATGTATTTGTAGAGATCTAATCTACAGGAATCTGCATAGAAGAGCAGCAGCCTGAGTATTGACAGTTAACTGTTCAGGGGGACCTGCTGACTTGCTGCCATTGTTTTGACCCTCTGGCAGGGAGAAAAAGTAATGTGCATTTTGTTGCCTCTGAGTAATGTCCATTTATAAATTTAACTGTAATAGCTACAGTAAGATGACAGGAGTGGGGGTTGATATGCTCTTTGGAAAGCATTAATTTTTATATTGTATTTTAAATTACCTGGATTTATTGAAACCTAATTACTCATTTCCTCCTTATGAAAGCTAGAGCAGGATGTCAGATTGTATTCTTGTGAAGATAAGATTTTATACTTGAGAAATCTGTGTTAAGAAACACTTGATAATAGCAACTCCCAGTGGATACATCTATAACAAAGAAAAGACACCTACCAAGAAACGCTTTGCTCTCTCATACTGTTATTTTCTGGAAGAAAAATCTGTTCCAAGCACACCACTCTCAGAGGCAACAGGGGGAGACACAGTTCTAGGAAGAGAAGCACAGGCTTTCTGAACCCAAAAGCATTATACAGGTGGTCCACTCAACTCAGATGTTGAAAATGTCTACATTCTTCTTTAAACTATTCAGAGGGTATTTTACAGCTTTCCCAGAGAATCCTATTAGTTTTCAGTGTTTTTTTTTCCCCAAATGTGGATGCAAATAATAGTTGTCTGCCTTTTCTTGTACGTGTTAAAAGCTCTTTTCACACTGAAATTGGGGCTATTCCCCAATGCAAAGGTAAGTCAAATTTTAAAAGACTTACTTACCTGTAGAAATCATATTTTCAATTTCTTTTCCATATAAGTAAAGTATCCCATGTATTTATTCCCTTCTAATGCTGTTTTATAGCCCCCCCCAAAAATGTATAAATGATTTATTTGTGATAAACTCTGTATGCATTCTTCTTCCATCTTTTAGGAGAGATGAGATTCTTTATGAGAAATAGACAAGCATGTAAAGTATATTATCTACCTTGATTGATTGCTTTAATTTTATGAATAGTTGTCCTTATAAGAAACTCAAGATGCTGTTTTACTTTGTCTTCATATGTTTAATGATGATAACTTCAATATGGCCATGTAACTGCAACTGCCTTGCAATGACTAACTGCTTTTCCATAACAATTTTTCTGTGAATATTTTGTTTACGATATAGAGAGATAAGGCAAGGAATTAATAGGCACCTTTGATTAGATTCCAGAGGATCATCAATTCCACAAATAAAGGAAAAATTTTGCTTTGCTAAAATTCTAAGTTGAACAAGTATGGTTTGAAAGTATCAGTTCTTTCCATGCCACCAATAGTGTTTCTTTATGACATCTATTCTTGTCTTGAGACTTCATTATAACAACTTCAGCACACCTGAATTAGTGATTTTCTCAAAAAGAAATATGTATTATAAAAATACATATACAAGATAGTTACATGAATTAAAGGGACATCTAACATGGAAACACTATTTATTTGAATAACCAAGAAAGAATTTTAAAAAAATATTAAATCTGCTTTTTCGTGCTGGACTTGGTCTCAGAAACTGTGATAAATAGCTTGCAGGCAATTAGTGTTTTCAAAGTAGCAACTATAAAATCATCCATTCAACAGGTGCTTACTGAGCACCTGCTGAGTGACAGCTACTATGCTGTCTCCTTTGAATAAGAAGAGCCTCAAGATCCTAAATAAAGTGGTCAAGGTCAACCAAATATTTCAGTCAGCTGCCCTCAGAAAAGGCTGTGGGATTCCCAAGGTGGTTCAGGATTCAAAGACAAGTCTACAACAATGATGTATTTTTAATCATTGCAAGAGATGCTACTTGTCAAAATATGATTTTCTGTTCTGCAGGGGGCTGCTTGGTGGTGCGCCAGCCTGATGCTGACAGGTCTTGTAATCCACCGTGTAGTCAACCCCACTCGTACTGTAGCGAGGTATGTGTGAATTCATTAGAGTAGGCAAGCCAGCTTCATCATTTGTCACCCCACTGCCTCTGGTACAGTCCATTCCCCCACCCCAAAAAAGCATGTCTTGAGGCATCAAAATTCTATTTTGGGACCTCTCCTTTTATCACTATAAACAATCCTGAATGCACTTGCTTCTACTGTTAGAATAAGTTTGTAAAGGGACAAAAAGTGTGTTCTTTTTTACGTAGTTATGACAGAAATTACGTGAAGTAAATTCCCAGAACAATATTTCTTTAAAGCCTGCTCTTCAAGTCAGGTCTGTTATGCTTACAAAGATCACCTTGCATGTACAGCATAAGTCTTGTTCTCCTGCAGACAAGGATATGCAGTTGTGAAGAAGGGTACACTGAAGTCATGTCTTCCAATGGTACACTTGAGCAATGCACACTTATCCCCGTGGTGGCGATACCCACTGTGGAGGACAAAAGAGGAGATGTGAAAACCAGTCGGGCAGTACATCCAACCCAACCCTCCAGTAACCCAGCAGGACGGGGAAGGACCTGGTTTCTACAGCCATTTGGGCCAGGTGAAGTGACTAGACAGTGTCGATGTAGAATTCTCTAGCTATATATTTAACCAATGCCAAAGGATTAAAAAAATGAGCAAGCATTTTCATATGAGTTAATTATTTTATGTATAGTCATTTATGTTGATACTGCCATATATTATTATAATTTTCTATTATGAAAAATGCACTCATGCTGAAAATTCAGAAAAATGAAATTACTTTCTTCTGAGAAAAATTTTAGGATTGATATTTATTTTAATTTCAGTCCTAAATTTAGAAGTATAATTATTTTCACCTTGAACCAAGAAATCTGACAATGAAAATATTAGGAAAAAAGTGTTGTCATTCAGAACTCGAACAAATTAAACTATAAAGACATTAAAGAATTTTCCATTTCACCACAGAGTGTTAAATATTTGAACCTTAAATAGCAAGATCAGCAATGCAGGAGATACTTGGCAGCCAGACCAATTTCTACCAGCCCTTACGGTTGGCACACTCAAATACTCAGAATCTATACTAGCACCAGATAAACGGGGGCAGGGAATGGAGCCTTCCTGTCTAGATGGGACAATCTAAACTTGGAGACTGACCAGACACCTGTCATATTCAACAGACAGCTCGTAATATATCTAGTAATGGACTTGAAGCCCATACAGACAAAAGCTTGAAGCCTCATCAGACGCTATCCTTACTCTATACCTTTTCTCTCTTCAGTTGATTGAACCATATGCTTAGCCCTAGAACTAAGCTGGTGCTTAAAAATGTGCTGCAAGAGCTATATGGTAACTAAGATCATGACACTTTTTCTCACACCCTAGAGGGATGACTAGTTCATGACCGAAGGAAATCTCCAAGCAAAGCCAGGCATAAATTACTTCCTGACTCCGTTAGAAACATGAGAAAGGAAGGAAGTGATTTGCATAGCCAGCACATCTCCATTTTTAATGCATTTAGTCAAAACACTTTCCCTTACTGGTGAATCACTATTGGGAATTTTTTTTAAAGTATGTTCAATATTTGGGTGATTCATATTTAACCACATCATCCCTGCCTTGATTAGGTTTCGAGCTGAAAATAAAATTTATTTTGTAAAGCTGACCTGTTTCTGTAAAGCATGGGAAACTCTTCCTCTCAGTGTCCAGGACAGTGGACCAGCAAATGACCATTTGCAGTCTTGACCCTGAACAAAAATCCAAGCAGATGTCCTCACCTCACATCAAAACTGATTTTTAGGGGGCTTCCTTGGTAGCGCAGTGGTTGAGAGTCCACCTGCCGATGCAGGGGAAATGGGTTCGTGCCCCGGTCTGGGAAGATCCCACGTGCCGCGGAGCGGCTGGGCCCGTGAGCCATGGCCGCTGAGCCTGCGCGTCCGGAGCCTGTGCTCCGCAACGGGAGAGGCCGCAACAGTGAGAGGCCTGCGTACCGAAAAAAAAAAAAAAAAAAAAAAACTGATTTTTAAAGAGAGAATATTATTATTGTCATTTTTCATTTAATATATAGTTTTCCTAAAGTGAACATTTTAATATATTAAAAAGGTACATGTTCTAAAAACATACAATTAGACCTTGCTCTTGGTTTATGAAAAACCCAAAAATATTTGTTGAATTTCTCTCAGGGCAAATAAACCCAATAGAGCTCTTTCGATTTTGAACCCAGACTCAAATTTTTTAAATCTTTAGAACTGAGGGGAAAAAAAATGTATTTAGAATATTAACTTCGTTTATTTCCATCAAGTAGAACCCCTAATTGATCCAGCTCTAGGCAAAAAAAAAAAAAAAAAAATTTCATCATACTAATTTGCTTCTGATGCCTTCCAAATATTGGATAAACCAGAGTCTCTGTGGGGTCAGTTTGCCCAATCTATAATTTTAATTCTAAAATCATATGTTTAGCTGTATGTGTGCAACAGAAAATATATGTTGGTGTGAGGATCAAGTTCAGTTAGGCAAAGTCATTAGTAGTATCAGTCGTTTGAAGTTTATTCAGAATATAAAACTGAGAAGTTCAAAGAGAATGAGACCAGAAAACCAAATTTTAAAAGTTCCTGTCATAAAACTGGAAAAAAAGAAAAATTCCTGTCCTGATTCCATACAATAGAAAAGGTAGAAAAAAGTTATTTAGAGATCCTTTTATATGGTAATCAAACTTGGCTGTTTTTACAAATGATATTGTCAAATCAGTTTTAAAGCACGCTCTAAGTATAAACTAGATAAAGGATTATTAATTTCAAAAATGTTAAATATATTTACTATCAATTCATCTGGAAAAAATATTTAAATGACACAGTTTACATTGAGATACCTGTCAGATACCTGTCCTCAAAGTTGTAGGACTTTCTTGAAATTGCATTATTTTTTCTTCTCTTCTCACAATTGCCATTCTAAAGAGAGAATGAAAATCAGAAGAAAATGTTTATATTAGCGTTACACATATATTGGGTTTAAAAGAAAATTCAGATAAGAAGCAGCAGAAATGTAGACCTGTTAACTTGAAATCTGAACTTGAATTCCAACTTCATTGCTTTTCAATTCAATTTTCATTGATAGTTTATCTTTCATGAAGGACTATCTTAACTCACTATAGCAGCTTTGCATTAATCATTAATTATGCCTAAGCAGTAATTCATTTTGAGTTTTGAAAGGACTTGGTCATATGTGACTGGTCATTGGTTGTAGTTAAAGACTGTCATATATATACCAGACTAATGTAAATTAATGACTAATATCCATTCTTCTTAGATGGGAGACTAAAGACCTGGGTTTACGGTGTAGCAGCTGGGGCGTTTGTGTTACTCATCTTCATTGTCTCCATGATCTATCTAGCTTGGTGAGTGTTTAAATATTTCAAAATCTAAGGGGATCTCTATTTCAGAGGAACCACTTTCAACTGGCCATAACCAGGAACAGCAATCTAATGTCTCAAATAAGTATTCCACATTAGTGGTCATCTGAATTTCTGAATAAGCATGGCTTTAGTCTTAGATAGTCTAAAAACTACCAAATCTGAGCCATTTAATTTCTGAAGATGAGCCAGAGCTGCCCCAGGTCATCTTCTCAAGTATGTTCTCCTTGGTTCTGTAAGCAAATATTACTTTGTATACTTAGGATGAACTGTAGATTTTTATATTGAATTTCTGAGGAAGATATTATATTATTATATATTATATAATATAATATATAATAATATAATATAAGATATATTATTATTATATTATACCCAATTCAACTATCTTTTAAAACATGTATTAATTATAAATTGTGTTATTTATAAAAGTTTATGGACAAATATAAATGATGACACTATAACATTATTTCCATTGTTAGTACTAGAGGAATTCCATTTAAACAATTCATCTTTTACAGGATAATAAAATATTTGAAGGGTGCTGTTTCAAGTTTATTCAGAGCATAAAACAGAAATTTAAAAAACAGAAAATCAAATTTTAAGGTTGAATTTAGGCAGTGTAGGCAATTAAGCAATTTAGGTTTATCATTGCTTCCAGTTTTTTCATTTAAAACAATAAAACAATTGCAATTGAATATTGATTTTCTTTCTCCCAACTTTAATGATTTTTTTTTTTTTTCCTTTACAGCAAAAAGCCAAAGAAACCCCAAAGAAGGCAAAACAACCGACTGAAACCTTTAACCTTAGCCTATGATGGAGATGCAGACATGTAAACCATAACTTATCCTGCAACAACCAGTCTCAGCTTTCTATCTTTGCTGTAGATATCCAGAGGCCACAAAGCTATTCAAACTGTATGGATTAAAATACATTGTAACTTCTTAAAAGATCATCATAAGAGTGAAAATCACAGTGCCACTGGAGATATCAAGACAGTACCACTTACATAGAAACCATCAGCCTTGAGAATTCTAGGAGATTTAGTTGAATACATGCTGCATTCTGAGAGTTTTATGTGATCTTTCTGAAATCTACCAACTGATAATTCACTTTCATCTCTAAAATACGGTGGTGGGCTTGGCCAGTTAGGATGCCTGATGCAAGCCTCTGTCTGCAGTTAACCATAGTAACATTTTTGCATGAAGAGTTTATACCAAGATCTCTACACTACTATAGTCAAACCTAACAACATATATACTCAATTGATGATACACATTATGTCAGATTATGTACTTGTTAATAAGCAATTTTAATGGTGAATAAAGATAAACTCTAAACTGAGCAGAAAACCCACTGAATAAATTCAGCATCCTGGTGATTGATGGTAGTTTCATTGACCTGCATTTCAGAGGCAAAGACCCTTTTATAAGACTTAATTCTTGTCTCTCTCCAAACTACAAATGCTGGACAGGTACTAGTACCTTAGAAGAGTCCTCAAGTTCAGTATTTTATAGTGGTTATTGTCTGGAAAACTAATTTGCTTGTGTTAATACAGTATGTTTCTACTTTCTCTAATTTTCAAACTGGTTGCCTGCATCTTTTTTGCTATATGGAAGGCACATTTTTGCACTATATTAGTGCAGCATGATAGGCACTTAACCAGTATTGCCAGAGAAACTGCCTCTTTTCATATGGGATGAAGACATCTGTGCTCAGAGTGTCATGGAGACATTTACAAGTTCTTGTGTCCTAAAGAGAGTAAAGTTCAGTTGGGATGGCGACAAGGATGGAATTAGCTATTACATCTGCTGCACACGCTTCCTCATCACCGCAGCCATTGTGAAATCAACAACATGGCGGTAATTTAAGTGTTTAAATCCTGAACTCACTAACTCTCCAAAAGATGGATCCCTCTAGTTGGTTTTTAATTGTACTTTGAAGGCTGTTTATGACTAGATTTTTATACTTGTTATCTTTGTTAAAAAAAAAAAAGAAAAGAAAAAAAGGAGCTGGTTGTCTTTTTAATTTTGAGCAGATGGAAAAAATGTGTTTGTGATTTTTGTAACTAAAAGAAATCAAAATTGTGTGTTGATTATTTCTTTCTCCCTGATTTGTTTTCCTAGTTTCCTATGGAATGTCTTTCAAAATCCATTGTTTTGTCTTTCTCACCAGTAAAATTTGAAGTGAATCTTTTTAATGTATGATATCAAAAACTAGAATTTTTAAAAGACAAGAATATTTTGTCCAGGGCTTCATTAAATATCTAGACCAAGGGTGGCACACTTTTTCTGTAAAAGGTCAGATGGTGAAGATTTTCAGCCAGGTCTATGTTGCAACGTCTCCATTCTGCCGTTGTGAGAACGCAGCCATAGACAATACACAGTACAGTACCTAAAAGAATGAGCATGGATGTTTTCCAATAAAGCTTTCTTTAAAAGAAGTCAGCAGGCCACATTTGTTGTGGTTTGCTGGCCCTGGTCTAGAAGCTTTTCCAGTGCTAACTCACTCTCCATTGTGTCATCTTGAGCTTTCATTCATTTACCCTCAGACTGCGATCAGTGTTTAATTTCAAAAATGAAAAACAGTCATTCAACTTATCACTGTATTGGAAGTAGCTATATTTTTCACAGATGTAGCCCTGGGAATGGCACAGTAAAATGATATCTAACTCGGCTGGTTTCTTTTGTATGAAAGGAAAATTCAAAACGTGCCATTAAAAAAGCGATACCATTTTTCAGGCAACATTTATTGCGACAACCTTTGGGAGACGGAAGGACATTACGTTTTCAGGTCTTTAAAAAATAGCATCACAAGCTATTCTATCTTAAACATAGCTGTGTTGCTACACAAGTGGTTTGGACTAGAAGGTATCTTACCTTCATACTAGAGTTTGAGCTCCCCCCTACTGTTTGCTAGAGTATTTGCAAAGATTACAAAAGATAGATTGGAATGTCGTTGTCCCTCAAATAAACAGATTTCTACATATTTCGATAAGCATTAAATGTGGTAAGCACTAATTCCTTATTCAATATTCATTGTATTAAGCAACATGTAAATCATTTCTAAGCAAACAGGATGTCAGGAAAATGAGAATTTTACCTTAAACCAAGGATTTAGCATAAAAACAAATTCCATTTCATCTGTCTTATTAAAGAGGAAGACAGAAATAATATTGTCACCCTAAAACTGTGATTGTCAATATATGTACTCAGGGGTCTTCCAGATAATCCTCAAGTTGATCTCTTTGAATAAAATGAACTCCATTTGTCCAAAATGGTTGAGAAATAGTCTGTTGCAGTTACTTGAAGAGTTTCACTGACAGTCTTATGAAATGCATGCCATACCCAATACCCTTGAAATTGTTGACTAGAATAAAATATTGTTGCTACTAATGCTATACTTACAATCATTTAAAAGTCATTAATTCAGAAAGCAGATCAGTATCATCCTACCTATATTGTTAAAATTAAATGAACAGATCAACATAAAATGTCATGAAAATACAAGATGTTTTTACTCATAAATTGATTACCTTTTACAGATATGAAGGAAACTAGGTTCAATGTGATCTTAACACTAGGGAACATACTGGAAGTTCATCATTAGGATAAATAAATACTGGATGGCCTCTTGTTAGAAAGGTACAAAGAGGAGAATGTAGCTAGCTGACTACTGTGGACAAATGAAGGTTATTATATTCATGTTTATAACATGAAAATGGCCTTATTTTTGTTCTTGGCATGAGTCAATAATGAGTTAAGTACTTTACTGGAATTTCGTCAAAACCTTATTCCTCCTGTTCATTCTAAGAATTCAGGAGGGCAATATAGTAGTAACTTGTCTATTGACACTTTTGCCTTACGAAAATGGTCTGTGAGCCCACAAAGATTAAGAATTACTGTTCTATAAGTATGAAGGTTTGCTTGGTTTTAGAAAAAGAAATGAAAAATAATGACACAGTATTATGCTATTTTGTTGGACTGTTTCCATTTAAATGACATAGAAGTGGCATAACTGATCTCTCTTGAAAGAGGGTGGTTCGCTCATTCATCAATATCTAATCTAGGAAATTGACCACAATCCTTATTTCAAAGCCTTTTTGAGGACTCTGGTGTAGCTTAAAGCTAATTTAAAAAGGAGTGCATAAAAGCATGTTTTTAATTATAACAAAGCACAACTACCTATAACAAGACAAATATTTATTGAATTATCACATGTAAGACATTCTGCTAGGCACTGTAAAATATTAGTAATGGCTTTTGTTTACATACATACCTAAGACATTCAAAACAAGGAAAAATGCTTAATGAGTGAAAATGACACACACATCACCCTTCACTCTAGATTTAGTGTTCAACATGGTTAGTATTTTCCCTTATGTAATGTCCATGTCTCGGGCCATGCTGGCAGGCTTTGGCTATATGGCTCCTCTACCCTCAGGCAGGTGGCAGTGGTCATAGTGGCAAGTAACACCTCTCAATTTTTTTTTAACCTCCTCTAACTCCCTGTATATCCTTCTCCTTTATGATGATGTTCAGTGCCTGGTCTCTGTCTACTCTGCTCTCTTATCAACAACTAATCTTGTCTGCTTCCCTCAGAACCACCTTCTGCTAAACATGCCTACATTTTTAATTTAAAAAAAGCAGTGAATACCTATATGTCTTTCCTATTGGAGTCAAAGTGTCATTTAGAGTGTGAACAGGTTGATTTAAACAGAATGTACTGGTCAAAGACATGAGTAAAAAATAAAGAAGAGCTGTGGAGGACATGCAAAAAAAAAAAATTAGACGTTTTCTGTAAAAATGTCAATTCCTACCTTAGATTTAGTCCTACCCAGTACTGTCCCCCTCCACCAATCATCCCCTCGTGCCTTTGTCTACGTGCTAGTCTACAAGACAGCGGGGGAGGCCTGCACGTTTCAAAACTTACAGAAAGAAGTGCCTATTCTTAGGCTGAATCAAGGTTTGAACAGATTTGCAAGAATGAGGCTTCCCAAATGACCCAGGGTCTCACTATTTGTAAAAATATTACCAAATTCATATATGTTTCTTGTTCTATTTCCACTCTAAGCTTGAGGGTATTGAAAGGAGAGCAGTCCATGAACAAATCTGTGAGGAATCACATCAGACAGTGATCTTTCCTGGGTCTAATTAAGATGTGAGAACTGAAACTTCTGCCTGTCCCTTCTAGTCCTGACCTCAGGTGGCTAGGAGTGCAGAGCAGGCTTTCAGGTGTCTGAAACTGGAGTGTGGGCCCAGCAGACATGACTCTTTATAAAAAGGATGTTTTCCAGTGATATAATTCTGTATCTAGCAGGGAAACTGAGAAATGGTTATGTCTATATTATGAAATCAGTAAAACAAATGCTAAATGGATAGAGTTAATTTTGTAGTTTTATGTTTTCGTGCTTCTACCAAGGCAGATCTTAAAATGGCAGTTATATGAAGACATTTAGCTTGTGAGAGTCATGTTTCCAGTGATCAAAAACCTCTAGTCTATTTATACTATCACTGGGTGTCAGTCTTGTGTTTTGTAGATTTTTTTTTTGAAACAATAGTTTCTAGACTACCACTTTGAACCCTCAGTGAGCTTTTCCCAAGTATTTTTTAGGACTCTATTTATGTTTATTTTTTCAAAGGAAACATTAAGATTTCCTTCCTGATACTTTTTCCTGCCTATTTCTAGTACAAAGATTTGAAGCGATCAGTATGTCATTGTAAAATATAACTTTATTACATTTGCAATGTCTTTCTATAAATTATAATCCCCTAAATATGTTTTTGGTTAATTTAATTACCTGAGTATTTATTAATATTTTGTTTAAGTAAGGAGGCAGCTGTCTAAGAAGTTTTTGTTAATATTACTTTGTAAATTGTGTAATGTAATTTATTTTAAATTATGTACATTTCTTTTTTAACACACAAAATGTCTATGTACAATTAAGTACAGATTTGCAAATAATGTCACTAATCTTTATGCAGTTAATATAGATGGCATGTGAAGATGTAATATGCTTTTTTACATTTTCATATGGGTTATTTGTAAATAATTATGTTGGTGATAAACAAACACGGAAATCATTTTCATTCTACTCATGTGTATCTGTGTTTTAATTTGCACCATTTGCTGCTCAAAGGTGGGTTAGATTTTTTTTTCAGTGGAAAACCAAATCTTTTTACTACTGTACTGTGCTTTCCTGGGTCTTTTTTTTTTTTAACAATTCCAATTTAGAAAGTTTGAGAGATGCAAGCCTTTACTTTAAAAGTCTGAAGAGGCCACAGATTAATCATCCTGGACAAAGGAACTCTTGGTTTCCAGTAAATTAAGAAAGACTAAATAGCAGAGGACCATAAGATACTCTAGAATACAGAGGGCAGCTCTTCCTTCCCCCTCAGTCAGAAGGTGAGCCTCTCTCTGTCCATTTTCCCTATGTCTACCAGTAAAAGACCAATCCTAAAAAACAAGGCAGAAGCTCACACATTAACAAATTAAGATCCCCTTCATTCCCAAAATTAAGATTCACACATTAACAAATTTAGGAAGAGATGCACAAATTAGATAAACTACTGCTAGGGTAGCTTTCAACTAAAACATTTTCTGAAATCGCTGTTTGCTAAAATATAACTAATGAGCAAGGAACCTGTTAAACACAATATATGAACCACTCAAAATATACAGCTAGCCTCAAACACTTGTTGAAAAACCTGTGATCTGCAGTCTTATTTTCTGTATTGTTCATTACAGCTCAATCTAGATGAAAAAATTTTAAATAATCCACATATTTCTTTATATGTATCTGGACATTCAAGTCAATTACTAACTTCATTTTTTATTTTGCATCTCTAATTTATGTCCTGCAAACAAATATGAACACAACTGGTCTACATTTTGCTGGTCTGAGTCCCTAGTGATTCCTTTCATTGAACTCTGAACATACTCCAAAGAAAAGCCAACACGGGCTTCCCTGGTGGCGCAGTGGTTGAGAGTCCGCCTGCCGATGCAGGGGACGAGGGTTCGTGCCCCGGTCCGGGAAGATCCCACATGCTGCAGAGCGGCTGGGCCCGTGAGCCATGGCCGCTGAGCCTGCGTGTCCGGAGCCTGTGCTCCGCAACGGGAGAGGCCATAACGGTGAGAGGCCCGCATACCGAGAAAAAAAAAAAAAAAAAAAAAGAAAAGCCAACACACACTACAATTTACAGGTCTTAGTGTCAATTACTCTGAAAACAGTATGTACATACAAAAATGCTTACATGTAGTCAGACTTTCTGATGTTGCAGTCTTTTTATCTTTTTTTTTCTTCAGATCACTCCCCTTCCCCCTTTCCACATTCCTCCATAGCATCTCCCTGCCAAGGTAACTCAAGTCAACAATCTGATATGTATCCAGCCATATTTTTCTCCTTGATCATATAATCTGAATATGATGGGGACAGGGGTAGAAAAGGAGAACACAGAGAGAGAGAAACGGCTAAATTTAGTAGATACAATTAGAAAACAGCTTCATTTATTTTCCTACTACTGTTTCAAACACACTAAAATGTCCTTTGTCCTCCCCTTGGCAACCCTAATGCAAATCCCATAGATCTTTGGTCACAATTTGAGTTATGAAAAACACTCAGTCCAGGCTAAAACAAGACATCAATCCCTCTCATTATTTTCATTTCCTTGCTGACTAGCAAATTTGAGCAACTTTTATCTTTTCCTGTATGTGTTGGCTATTTGGATTTGGTCCTCTATTACATATCATTTTTAAATGGCAATTTTGGTGATACCAAAGTGGTGGTTAATTTTAGGCCATCAATTAAATTTAAATTTTTCGGTAAAGAAAGATTTCTGAATTTTATTTATCCGCAATCTAGTTTTCTATCCCAGGCAGAGATGCTCTTATAAGGGCCCCTGCCGCTTCACTGCCCCCAGCTCTCTGCTATTTCTGAGCATGCTCACCTGCCCTCTCATGCTAACCCTTGAGGCCAATGTCACATGGAGGTGATGAAGTTGGAACCCAATCTTCTATTAAAACCACACACTTTCCTTAGAGCACTGCCCTTACTGTTATCTCTACCTGGAACACTCTTCCCCTTGATATAGGCCTGGCAGCTCCCTTACTTCATGCAGGTCTCTGCTCGAATGCCACCTCATCTGAGAAGCCTTCATCGATTCCCTCTGTCACTTTTCTATCCTCCTGCTCTTCTTTAGTTTTCTTTATGGCACCTTCTATTATGTTTCTTTTTTGGATGGTGGTTGTGTTTTTACTGTCTCTCACACACACATGAGAGAGGCCAGTTCTTTATCTGTTTTGTTCCTTGCCTGGAATGAAGCCCAACATGTAGTAAGAATAAATTCTTGTTGGATGAATACATGAACAAAAGAATTAGTGAACTGTGAGGTTTATGGACAAAGAGTAGTTAAGGTTAATTAGGAAATCAATTATAAAGAGACCACTAGGGTTAAGTGACCAACTAATTCATCCAAAGCTTAAAGTTGTCAGTACTCCATCATGAATCATTTTATATTCATTTCACTTGCCACAAGTATGTTCACCTAAATTCCTCAGAAAGCACAATGTTGTGACATGGGAAGAATAGTAACAGAGCACTTGAAGAAATAAAATCAGTAATGACTGAGCCTGGCATTATGGAAGAATGACAGCTGAGGACATGCCAGGAAGATGTGGGCTATGGGATTTGAAAAACTATCTTGAGAATGGAGTCTATAAAAGAGAATTCTGTCATAGCTTTCTCTTAATTTGAATTTCATTGCATGGGAAATTCCAGTGGGAGACATGAGGGAGCAGGGAATACCGAGAAATAAAGGAGGGAGGCTGATTAACAAAATGGCAATTGCAACAAGAAGAATAAAATATCCAGGAATAAACCTACCTAAGGAGACAAAAGACCTGTGTGCAGAAAACACTGATGAAAGAAATTAAAGATGATACAAATAGATGGAGAGACATACCATGTTTTGGACTGGAAGAATCAACACTGTGAAAATGACTATACTACCCAAAGCAATCTACAGATTCAGTGCAATCCCTATCAAACTACCAATGGCATTTTTCACAGAACTAGAACAAAATTTTTCACAATTTGTATAGAAACACAAAAGACGCCAAATAGCCAAAGCAGTCTTGAGATAGAAAAACAGAGCTGGAGGAATCGGGCTCCCTGACTTCAGACTATACTACATAGCTACAGTAATCAATATGGTATGGTACTGGCACAAAAACAGAAATACAGATCCATGGAACAGGATAGAAAGCCCAGAGCTAAACCCATGCACATACGGTCACCTTATCTTTGATAAAGGAGACACAAAAATACAGAGGAGAAAAGACAGCCTCTTCAATAAGTGGTGCTGGGAAAACTGGACAGCTACACGTAAAGAATGAAATTAGAACACTCCCAAACACCAAACACAAAAATAAACTCAAAATGGATTAAAGACCTAAATGTAAGTCCAGACACTATAAAACTCTTAGAGGAAAACATAGGCAGAACACTCTATGACATAAATCACAGCAAGATCCTTTTTGACCCACCTCCTAGAGAAATGGAAATTAAAAAAAAAAAATAAACAAGTGGGACCTAATGAAACTTAAAAGCTTTTGCACAGCAAAGGAAACCATCAACAAGACGAAAAGACAACCCTCAGAATAGGAGAAAATATTTGCAAATGAAGCAACTGACAAAGGATTAATCTCCAAAATTTACAAGCAGCTCATGCAGCTCAATATCAAAAAAACAACCCAATCCAAAAATGGGCAGAAGACCTAAATAGACATTTCTCCAAAGAAGATATGCAGATTGCCAACAAACACATAAAAGAATGCTCAACATCATTAATCATTAGAGAAATGCAAATCAAAACTACAATGAGATATCATCTCACACCAGTCAGAATGGCCATCATCAAAAAATCTACGAACAATAAATGCTGGAGAGGGTGTGTTGAAAAGGGAATCCTCTTGCACTGTTGGTGGGAATGTAAATTGATACAGCCACTATGGAGAACAGTATGGAGGTTCCTTAAAAAACTAAAAATAGAACTAACATACGACCCAGCAATCCCACTACTGGGCATACACCCTGAGAAAACCATAATTCAAAAAGAGTCATGTACCGGGGCTTCCCTGGTGGCACAGTGGTTGAGAGTCCGCCTGCCGATGCAGGGGACACGGGTTCGTGCCCCGGTCCTGGAAGATCCCACGTGCTGCGGAGCGGCTGGGCCCGTGAGCCATGGCCACTGAGCCTGCGCGTCCGGAGCACAGCGGGAGAGGCCACGACAGTGAGAGGCCCGCGTACAGAGAAAAAAAAAAAAAAAAAGAGTCATGTACCAAAATGTTCATTGCAGCTCTATTTACAATAGCCAGGGCATGGAAGCAACCTAAGTGTCCATCAACAGGTGAATGGATAAAGAAGATGTGGCACATATATACAATGGAATATTACTCAGCCACAAAAAGAAATGAAATTGAGTTATTTGTAGTGAGGTGGATGGACCTAGAGTCTGTCATACAGAGTGAAGTAAGTCAGAAAGAGAAAAACAAATACCGTATGCTAACACACATATGTGGAATCTAAAAAAAACAAAATGGTCATGAAGAACCTAGGGGCAAGATGGGAATAAAGATGCAGACCTACTAGAGCATAGACTTGAGGATATGGGGAGGGGGAAGGGTAAGCTGTGACAAAGTGAGAGAGTGGCATGGACATATATACACTACCAAACGTAGGGTGGATAGCTAGTGGGAAGCAGCCACATAGCACAGGGAGATCAGCTAGGTGCTTTGTGACCACCTAGAGGGGTGGGATAGGGAGGGTGGGAGGGAGATGTAAAAGGGAAGAGATATGGGGATATATGTTTATGTATATGTATAGCTGATTCACTTTGTTATAAAGCAGAAACTAACACACCATTGTAAAGCAATTATAGTCCAATAAAGATGTTAGGGCTTCCCTGATGGCACAGTGGTTAAGAATCCGCCTGCCAATGCAGGGGACACGGATTCGATCCCTGGTCCGGGAAGATCCCACATGCCACAGAGCAACTAAGCCCCTGTGCCACAACTACTGAGCCTGTGCTCTAGAGCCCATGAGCCACAACTACTGAAGCCCACACGCCTAGAGCCCGTGCTCCGCAACAAGAGAAGCCACCACAATGAGAAGCCTGTGCACCGCATTGAAGAGTAGCCCCCGCTCGCCACAACTAGAGAAAGCCCAAGCAGCAATGAGGATCCAATGCAGCCAAAAATAAATAAATAATTTTTAAAAAAAGATGTTAAAAAGAAAAATGTTAAAAAAAATAAAAGAAAAAGGCAATTGCAAATTTCTTAAAATAAAACCCTTGTTTCAGGATATAAAAGCAGCCTGACTATCCTATTAGGTCTTAAACTATATTAATTTACTTTATGGTATCAATAAGTGTCAAGTGCTATAATATTTGCTTGCTTTAAAGCAAAAATAAAACAGAAAGCACAGAATAAAATTACAATTCAAAGTGTTTCCCAAATCCCCATTATTCATTTTGGAATAATAGAGGGGGACATTCAGCAATCATGTTAAATACATTAATGGACCATTTAAAATCCATTCCTTCTAGAATGCAGTGTCTTGATTTCCTGGAAGAGTGAAAAGAATTTCAAAATCAGAGTCAGTCGGTGAGTCTAGAAAGTAGTATGTAGGAGAGAGTGAACATCTTAAGGGGCCTGTGTCCTCGTCTTTCATAGTGATAAAAACCCTGTCAGGGCTTCCCTGGTGGCGCAGTGGTTGAGAGTCCGCCTGCCGATGCAGGGGATACGGGTTCGTGGCCCGGTCCGGGAAGATCCCACATGCCGCAGAGCGGCTGGGCCCGTGAGCCATGGCCGCTGAGCCTGCGCGTCCGGAGCCTGCGCTCCGCAACGGGAGAGGCCACGACAGTCAGAGGCCCACGTACCGAAAAAAAAAAAAGAAAAAGAAAAACACAGCCCTGTCAAACCACATCCCCACTGACCCTCCAGCTGCTAGTCTGACAGCTGATGTATAACTGTACCCTTTCACAATTTATCTTTATAAAAGGTTCTCTCATTTATAATTTTCATCTGGGGTGTGTGTGTGTGTGTGTGTGTGTGTGTGTGTGTGTATCACTTTTTACTATCTTTTCCCCAGGGCTACAAGTCTTCTGATGATACTACCTTTCTATCTATGGGAAAAATAATTTATATAAATAAATCAAGAAGCAAGTATCCTAACTGTAGAAGGAGTCATAATGGACAGGATTTTGATCTGATATTTCTTTAAAAGATCTTTAAAAATTACAAGAAAATTAATTTTTGTATTCTCATGCTCATTCTAATGTCTATAAGTAAGAATTCACAGCTAAATCAAATTAAAATGTCTCCAAAAATGAAGTAGAAAATGATGGACTGAAGCCATGTCTAGTAGTAAACATGGTATAATGCATGTTGCAAGATTATGGCAACATTTGTTCAGCGATAAAAACTAAACTAAAGATGGGACTTCCTTGGTGGCGCAGTGGTTAGCAATCTGCCTGCCAATGCAGGGGACATGTGTTTGAGCCCTGGTCTGGGAAGATCCCACGTGCTGCGGAGCAACTGAGCCCCTGTGCCACAACTACTGAGCCTGCGCTCTAGAGCCCGCAAGCCACAACTGCTAAAGCCTGCACACCTAGAGCCCGTGCTCAGCAACAGGAGAAGCCACTGCAATGAGACGCCCACAAAAAAGAACAGCCCCACTCACTGCAACTAGAGAAAGCCCGCAAGCAGCAACGAAGACCCAACGCACCCAAAAATAAAAATAAATAAAAATAAAAATAAACTAAACAGGACTTTGATAAAATTCTCTTGAGAACAGGCACCCTATTGGCTTTCAAAAATTAACAATTCCTAGCCAAAAATATTTAAACCAAGGCAGATGCAGCAGTAAATTGGTATATATGTTACTTAGACTACAACACCATGCATAGACACAGTCCATAACTTTTAAGAGCAGTACCTTCAATTGGCAATTATCAGATCCTGCATATTATACAAAGTTTGTTTAAAAATAAAAACAAACAAACAACTAAGGGGGGACCAGAAACCTTGATTGAAAGTTCCATTTTACTTTCTGGTAGGATATAAGAACAGGGTCAGAAGAACAGAGAAGAACATGTAAGTGACTTTTAAACTTACGAAAAAGATTCTCATGAACATTCATAGTTGAAGAAGTGCCATTTAAAACAATGACGCTATAGATGAAGAAAATAAAGTTTGACAGTATATGATCTTATGAAATATGAGGCAAAAAAAAGATTTTTGTTTATACTAGTGGGGAAAATATTAATTCAAGTCAATGAAGGGCAATGTAGCACTGTTTTTTAATTAAAAATAAACATATCCTTTGACCTACCAATTCCATTTCCAGGAACTGATCCTAAAGTCTAGAGAGAGATATGATAAATAGATAGAGTAAGAGGGAAAGATAGATAATAAATAACATGTGTGGTATGGGTGTGTACGCTTTGTGTGTGCATGCGTGCATCTGTTGACAAAGATGATAGGTATGTAGATAATTGATATAAAGCCTGTGAACAATAATATAGTATAAGGACATTATCACATTTGTAATTACAAACATATGGACGCAACATAAATGGCTATCAATAATGGAATGTACCATGGTGCATTCATAACACAGTACTACCCAAGAACCTATCTATAAGATCCTCTTATTTCTGTCTTTAATTTTTCAGAACTGGGGACTGGCAAAAATTAGTGAAAAATCAGAGCACACACATATTCACAAACTATTTCTTAATTATGCTCTAACAATGCCCTTCAAACCATTTATTTTCAATCTTACAAACAATTGATTGGAAACTGAGAGTCCAGATTTTTGGTACAAAATGAAACTTGGAAATATTTCCTACTGATCATGTACTTATAAAGCCAAATTAGAAAATGATTACAGTTGAGGGCACTTCAATATAAATAAAAGGGAAAATAATGCTAAATATTTGTCATTTGGAATAGATCTTTTTTTTTAAGTTCCTATCTTCTGAAATAACTACCAAAAAAAAATTTTTTTAAACCCCTCTGGGGCTTCCCTGGTGGTGCAGTGGTTGAGAGTCCGCCTGCCGATGCAGGGGATACGGGTTCATTCCCCGGTCTGGGAAGATCCCACATGCCGCGGAGCGGCTGGGCCCGTGGGCCATGGCCGCTGAGCCTGTGTGTCCGGAGCACAGCCGGAGCCTGTGCTCTGCAATGGGAGAGGCCACAATAGTGAGAGGCCCGCTCGTACCCGCAAAAAACAAAAACAAACAAACAAAAACCCCTCTGGCTCATTGCTGCTAATGTGAGACTGAACTTTGGAAGTGCCAAAGAAACAACAAAAAAGAATTATCTTGCTTTTAGTAATTGCCTGGAGTTAAATTTAATGAACTGAAAAGGAAGGTTTCTGCAGCATTAGGGAGAGCAGCTGGAGAAAGAAGCCTGTCTGTAGTGGTCGGTGCTTACCAGCTAATGAGCAAGACGTTTGCAGCTCATCTGGACTTAGAAAAACACAAAACACCAACTTGGAAGCACAGAGAACTGCTAATTGTCTTTCTGATTAGATATCCAGCCTTGATTTTCAAAGCTAATAAAGTAGGTACGGAAAAAAAATCTCCAAACATATGTATTAGAGGCCTCTGGGGGACAAAAATTGAAAAAATGTTTATCCAATTGGATTATCACTATATATCTTCTGAAACACTCTATTAGAACTTGGCTATGAAGACCAGGAACAACAAAGCACATAAGAAACTTCTATTTCCCATCCAGAGGTAAAGATACTGGGAATTTAACATAAATGGTCAATCCAAAGGTAGGTGTAATGAGAACGCTAGATGCCATGTGAAAACATTCAGTTCTCAGGTTCCCCGACTGCTTCATTAACATGGTGAAGCACTATGAGTCTGAGAAGACCACTTGGTTAGTGAGATGTCTGAAACCATGCCTCAAACCAATTGAGAAGTGGTATTTGCTGAACACAGGCAATGGCATGTGGTATGTATCTCTCTATCCATTCATTCATTCATTCAGTAATAGTTGTTAGTCTACTATATGCCAGGCACCATTCTAGGCTGTGAATGGTGGGAAGTGAGAAAGGAAAAAACCCAAAACTTGCCCTTACTGATCATACATTTTAATGAGGGGAAAGACAATAAAGAAATCAGGAAAACAACATTGTAAATCAACTATACTCCAATAAAAACTTTTTTAAAAAAAGGAAGGAAATATAACATGCTTGTTGGTGAAAGTTGCCATGGAGAAAATAAAGTAGGATATGGTGATAGGGAATGCTAGAGCACTGAAGGGGAGTCCCCCACCATAAGGGTAATAATTTGTATTCCTGTACCCAATTCCCCTGGGCAGGGTGGGAGAGAGGGGTGAGGATTCACCACACCACAAACAAGCAATTCTCCGGATACCAGCTGGGTGTCCAAGAATTCTACTCAATTTGGACACTCTCTTCCTGGAGACAGCATCAGGTTCCACAGGTTAAGGGTTCAGTCCTACAAGACTGCCCTCCCCACAACGTCAGATGCCAGTTGCAAGTCCAGGCTGTCACCAGACTAGCTATAAATCAGGGGTTCCCATGACCTCCTCCTCAGGTTCAGTTTGCTAGAGCACCTCACAGAACTCAGAGAAACATTTACTTACTAGATTACCGATTTATTATAAAAGGATGGAACTCAAGAACAGTCAGATGCAAGAGATGCATAGGGCAAGGTATGGGGAAAGGGCATGGAGCTGAGGCAGGAGATAGAAGGGCCCCAGGCTGAGAAGCTGGAGTCAGCCTGTCCTCTATGGGCAGGCACTCCAAGATAAGATAATAGCAGGAGTGAGGAGGAACGGAGCCCTGCCCAGATAAAAGATAAAGAGACCATATGTTTCTCATTCTTGAGGTCAAGGAGACCTTCCCAACTACACATGCTAAGAAAGGCTCCTTGGGAACCAAAAAGGGAGGAGGCACCACCCCATAATAGGTGGTGTCAACCTTCCCATAGGTCTCTGTGCTACAATCCATCTTGGCTAAGAGACTCGTGCACACAGGGGAGGACCCTGAGTTATACCAAATATGGACCCAGAGCCAAGCAAAGCAAGATTATTGGCCAGAGGAAACCTGGGAGAAGTTCCCCATATAAGTGAGTGCAACTCTCTCTCGGAACCTGCCCATGTGTGCCTATTCATACGTACCTTTTTCCTCCTAATAAACACCTTACTTGTAACACTATTTTCCATCTCTTTGTTGAAATTTATTTCTACAAAACGGACAAGCCAGAGCCTTGTCACTGGCCCTCGTAGTCTAGTGGCTAGGATTTAGCACTCTCACTGCCTCGGCCTGACGTCAATCTCTAGTTGGGGAACTGAGATCCTCGTTCAAGCCGCTGCAGGCTGAGGCCACCCAAGATGAGAGCTTTCATACCCTCACGAGGCTCATCACTCTCCCAGCCCCTCCACATGTTCACCAACTTGGAAGCTCTCTGAACCCATTCTTTTGGGTTTTCAGAGAAGCTTCATTACATAGGCATGACTGATTAAACCACTGATCATTGGTGAATGAACTCCATCTCCAGCCCCTCTCCCCTCCCTGGAGGTCTGAGGGTGGGACTGAAAGTTCCAACACTCTAAGTTGGTCCAGTCCTCCTGGCAAACAGCCCCCATCCTTGGGTGAGTTCCTGAAGTCACCTCATTAACGTAACACAAGACAACTTATTGCTCTCATCACTTGGGAAATTCCAGGGCTTTTAAAACCATGAGCCAGAAAACATGGACCAAGACCAAGTACACATGAGAAATACATATTTCTCTGAATATCTGAGTGACCAAATAGATATATTTCTTATGAATCACTATATCACTGTCAACCCCCCAGGTCTTCGAACATGGATCCCTTACAGCAAATGATCATAAATATCGAGATACTAGTACAGTCCTAGAATCTCAGTCATTACTAACTGTCCAGTCGACCATCATATTTTATGAAAATACCTCCCAGAGGGAGGTCACTCAGATTTTCAGGCTTCCATTTCATCTTGTCAGGTTCCAAAAGCAAGAGTGTTCTCAGCAATATATGGCTTCATTCTTTCAGGCATCTAGTATAAATGAGCTAAGCAACAGTCTCATCTCTTGTTCTGAACTTCTTATGAGCTGTTAACATAATACTGAGTTTCCCTCATTACATAACCCATTTATTCATTCCTTTACCTAGAGCTACTATTTTAACTTCTAAGGTTACAAAGGTACAGAACTAGTACGATATCTTTACCACCAGGCAATATAGCTGCCTTCACCGTTAATCCCAATTTTGCCAGATGGGTGAAGACACATCCTACCCCATCAGGCCCTTAGGAATTCTGTCTGACATAAAGGTTAAAAATATAGTTTCTTGCTTAGGAATTATCCCTGTTCCAGCCCTTGTAGTTGCAGCCCTGGTCCTATGACCATTGCATCATGTAAGAAAAAAAAAAAGGTTGAAGTGATGTGGGGAAGAAATTATACCATCACCTTCTCCATCCCCTCTTTGCCAGATCCACCAAAAAAAACAGAAAAATATCCAGTGGCGACACTCCTTTAGCCCCACTCATGTTCACATTGAGTATGAACACACACTCACGAAGGTGTGTGTAAACCAGCCCTTCATGCTTTTATCTCCCCTTGTTTTAGACAACCAATGTTTTAACTGCCCAGTCCAATTCTGTCAGACTAGTAATCTGAGGAAGATATGTCTCTGCCTACTGTTGGACATTATCAGTTATAAAGCAAGTTCATTTGTCTGAAGAAATGATGCTCAGCATTTAAATTGGTGCAGTATTTTCTCTTCCAGTTCTTTTATGGCATTCAGAGTATTTCCAGCAGTCTAGAGTCAGTGTCTATTCCTGTCAGGAACCATTTGTAGTCCCCCCCACCTCCACCCAGGGCTACCAACAGCATCCTCAGCTTGTCTTGCTGAGCTCTGTTCAGGACCTTCCCACCAGAGAATCTGCCACAGGGCCATCTGCAGTCTCTGTCTGTTTTGCTGGCAGACAGAACAGCTCTTACTGACATTTTGTGCCTCAGAGGGTACAAGAGGAATATGTCTAGATTAGGCTCAACTCTGCATTGCTGCAGTGCCTCCACATCCACTCATTTCATGGACCCGATGGTATCTCACAGAAGCACACAAGGGTATCTGCTTGTTGATTTCAGTCACCTTCCAAACCTGGAAGGGAGTTCTTCTGATGGGCATTGACACGTCTTACTTTAATGCCTCCTTCAAATTCCCACAGTGATAGCCACAGGACGATGCCCCATAAAGGCATCCCTTTAATAGGCCTGGTTTCTACTGCCTTTCTACCTGACCATACGGCCAGGCCATTGCCACTTTGGCAGCCACGCAAACAGTGGATTGGAGACTAGATGGAAGACTACTGCCTCAGTCTAGGAAAGATAAAATGAGAGCGGAAGGAAGGAAGGAAGAGTAGATGTGAGAAGAAGATTTCTTCAAGAAATGTTAATGAAGTTGAATTGATGGAAAGTAACTTCCGGGTGTTAGCTTAATTGCTATTTACTAAAACTGATAATGCAGAATAAAATTTGGATTTGGGAGCAACTGTTGAGTTTCAGATGACTCCAAGACATCCAAATAGAAATACTCAGGGAGATTTATACAATAGAGTTAAAGCTCCAAAACTGTGGATTCAAATTTGTAAGTCATTAGGTCTCAGCTGGATAAGATCACCCAGAGTGCTGTGCAAAGGGCCAACCCTAAGAAACACCAGTATTTAATGGGTAAAAAAAAATGAAGATGCATTTACAAAGGATAGTGTTCATATGAAAACGAGAGAGAACAAGACGAAAGTGATATCAACAGCCAAGAAGAAAAAAGCTTGTCAAAAAATTGCAGAGAAGGCAAAGTGAGATGAAGATTTGGATCTACTGCATTTGGCAATTTGGTTATTGCTGACCTTTGTAAGAGCAGGGTCAGAGGACTGTTGGGTGCAGCAGTTGGTGGAAGGGCAAGTTAAAGTTGAGGTCAGAAGAAAAGTCATTTTATAGATTGTGCTATTGAGGTAATTGGCCAATAGCACAAATAGGACATTTCCCTAAAAAATGGAAATACGTGATAGAACAATAAAAATACAGGAGATACAGAAGGTAGAAAAAGACAGTTGCTATTTGCTATTATAATGTCTGTTTCAAGTTTACTGCATGAATGGAACTAAGAGTTTAGCATGCATTATTATTTCATTTGAATAAAGGCTCGATGAGGTAGCCTTTTTCATCTTTAAAATGGCAAAACTGAGACTCAGGCAACAAAGCAGGCACATGGACCCAGCCAGTCTCCAGGACCCATCCTCTTAACCACTTGACCATGAAAATGTCAAACAAATGTGAGATTCTTTACTGGAACTACAGACAGGAACTATAATTCTTTTCACCATACTGCTAATCTTTAAGCCTTTAAAGAAAGCTCTCATGTCATTTTACAACTCCTTTTCAAGCAAAACATTGCCAATTCTATCACCGTGCTTCAGATAACATTCGTTTCTCTTTAAACTTGCCTTTTATATAAAAGGATTTGAGGTTCACAGACTTCCTGCCACCCGTCATTCCACTGCAGACATTCTCCAGCATACCACTCTTCTTCAGATAAAATGCCCACAACTGTAACAACATGCCAGATGAGGTCAAAACATCGTTGTTCTGACATTAAGCAATAATACGAACATGCTAAGATCATAGTCACATTTTTTTGTTCATACTGTCCTTTAAAATAACACTTCTAAACTGTCATATTCTCATGAAGGAGAGCTGTGAATTCTTCCCAATACTGCACTTACAGTGACATTCAATCATTTGCATTTATATATTACATAATTTTCGTTTCATTTCATGGTCCCTGACTTTTGAGAAATTTTGAAGACTTGTCTATAAACCAATCTATTACTATCTCCCATCTTTGCACTATTTGTGGGTTTAGTAAGCACATTTATATCTTCACCCAACACATTCATAATATTATACATGATGAGTAGAAAACAGACCCTAACTACTCCCCACAGACTCTCATTCATTCACTCACTCAATAAATTTTTATCAAGAAAAGGCTTCTAGGGTGCTGTTAATGTTTTATTTCATTACCTTGATAGTGATTAAATTTGTGGGGTCATGTTAAGATAACTTGTTGAAACAAAAAACAGACAACCCAACTGAAAAATGGACAGAAGACTTTAATAGACATTTCTCCAAAGAAGAAATACAGATGGCCAGCAGGCACATGAAAAAATGCTCAACATTGTTAATTATTAGAGAAATGCAAATCAAATTACCCATGACATTTTTCACAGAACTAGAACAAATAATCCTAAAATTCATGTGGAACCATAAAAGACCCAGAATTGCCAAAGCAATCCTGAAGAAAAAGAACAAAGCAGGAAGCATAATCCACCCAGACTTCAGACAATACTACAAAGCTGCAGTAATCAAAACAGCGTGCTACTGGCACAAAAACGGGCATGTGGATCAGTGGAACAGAATAGAGAGCTCAGAAATGAACCCACACACCTACAGTCAATTAATCTTCCACAAAGGAAGCAAGAATATACAATGGGAGAAAGACAGTTTCTTTAGCAAATGGTGTTGGGAAAGTTAAATCACATGTAAATCAATGAAGTTAAAGCACAGTCTCTCACCACACACAAAAATAAACTCAAAATGGCTTAAATACTTAAATATAAGACATGACACCATAAAACTCCTACAAGAGATCATAGGGAAAACATTCTCTGATATAAATGGTACCCAAGTTTTCTTCAGTCTTCCAAGTCAATAGACATCAAAACAAAACAATAGGACCTAATCAAACTCACAAGATTTTGCAGCAAAGGAAACAGATTTTACAGCAAAGGAAACCATAAACAAAATGAAAAGACAACCTAAAGAATGGGATAATATATTTGCAAACAATACAACTGACAAGGGCTTAATTTCCAAAATATATAAGCAGCTCATACAACTCAACAACAACAAAAAATCCAAACAACCCAATTGAAAAATGGTCAGAAGACATTAACAGACATTTCTCCAAAGAAGAAATATAGATGGCCAGTAGGCACATGAAACGATGTTCAACATTGCTAATTATTAGAGAAATGCAAATCAAAACTACAAAAGGGTACTATCCCACACCAGTCAGAATGACCATCATTAAAAAGTCTACAAGTAACAGATGCTGCAAGAGGGAGTGGAGAAAAGGGAACCCTCCTACATTGTTGGTGGGAATATAAGTTGGTACAGCTACAGTGGAAAACAGTATGGAGGTTCCTAAGAAAACTAAAAATAGAATTACTATATGATCCAGCAATCCCAGTCCTGGGCATATATCCAGACAAAGCTATAATTCAAAAAGACAAATGCACCCCTATGTTCATAGCAGCACTATTCACAATAGCCAACACATGGAAACAATCTAAATGTCCACTGGCAGATGAATGGCTACAGAAGATGTAGTACATATATACAATGAAATACTATTCAGCTAAAAAAAAGAATGAAATAATGCTATTGGCAGCAATATGGATCCAACTAGAGATTATCATACTAAGTGAAGTTAATTCAGAGAGAGAAAGACAAATATCATATGATATCACTTATATGTGGAATCTAAAATATGACATGAACTAACCTATCTACGAAACAGAAACTGACTCACGGACATAGAGAACAGATTTGTGGTTACCAAGGAGAAGGAAGTTGTGGGAGAGATGGAGGGGGAGGTTGGGGTTAGCAGATGTAAGCTATTATATATAGAATGGATAAACAACAAGGTCCTACTGTATAGCTCAGAGAACTATATTCAATATCCTATGATAAACCATATGGAAAAGAATATAAAAAAAGAATGTGTATATATGTATAACTGAATCACTTTGCTATACAGCAGAAATTAACACATTGTAAATTAACTATTCTTCAATTTAAAATGAATTTAAAATTTAATTTATTTAATTAAATAATTAATTTAGTTAAATTAAATTTTTAAAAATTGAAAAAAGAATTTTTTGGACTCAATACTTATAGTTTGTGCAACAAAATAGAGTCCAGAAATAAATCCATTCAGTTTAAAATAAAAGGTGCTAATTCAAATCCATGAGGAAAAGATTAATTATTTAATAAATAGTAGTATAGAGACAATTGGGTAACCATCTGGGGGAAAAAAATCCTGAATAACTTTAAGGTTACTTTGACAGTTTTCTTTTAGAGTTTATTCTTCCTTTAATAGTCTGTGATATCTTGTCATCTTTGAATGGCAGTTTTCACCTTTAACATTGCAACTTTGTCATTTAGCTTTGCATTTCCTGATTTGGAAAGTACTTCAATTATATCATAATTTGCTTATTTTTATTTCCCTTATTGATTAACTTGTAAGCCAACACTCTCTCATATTTAAAAGTTTCCTAAAAAAGATATGTTATAATTGAGCAAATTAATTCCTAGGAAAAACATTAATTAAAAAATCTGACTTGGCAACAACATAGGATACATTTCTTTACCCAGTCATTCATTAACAGATATTTACTTGTGTATCTAATATGTGTCAGGCTATATGCAATATTCTACAGACACCAGTGATGAAAATATCATAATCCTTCTTCTTAGTGGGCCCATGATTCACTGATTCACTTTTCAAGAGAAATCAAGAGAAAGAGTACTTTAGACAAAAGAAAAGGATCACTGCCAAAATGTTGATGTAAAAAATAAAGGAAATTGCTGAAATTTTCATTCCTTGTAAAGTAAATTGGGATTATCAAAATAATTTTTTAAACTTGCAATTTTTTTCCAGTTCAAGCGAATTAGTAGGGAAAGTAATAAACTAAAACAGCACGATTAAATTAACTTAGGTCAATTAAAATTGATATTTGCTCAAAGTGAAGAAAATACCAAGAACTTTTCCATGTACCAATCATGTTCCCTATCATCATGACCTGAAAAAATAATGGCAGCTCTCTTCTTCTGATTGTTGCCTGAGGACCCTTACCACTCCTATCCTTTAGTTAGGAATACTCCAAAGGATGTCCACATGCCCAAGCCACCAATTCAACAGCAAGTGGAATAAAGAAATAATACTTCCATCCCTCACCTCATTCTAGACTCCCAAAGACAGTTTACAAAGGAGAAGAACACCCAGTTTTAAAAATTTGGTCACTTCATGGATTTGTGGGGTTACTTCAGAGCCTCTGCTAGGTTTTCTTTATTTGTGAAACAGCACTTAAAAGGCCTATGGCTATCGATAGGAAGACACTGGAACTCACCATAGGGGATATCCCACATCCAAAGACAAAGGAGAAGCTCAATGCAGGGACAAGGACACTGGCAGCAGAAGTTCTGTGAAGTACTCCTTGGAGTGAGTCCTCCCAGAGTCTCCCATTAGTCCCACCAAAAAGACTGTAAGCTCCACTGCTGGGTCACCTCAGGCCAAACAACCAACAGAGAGGGAACTCAGCTCCACCCATCAGCAGACAAGCAGATTAAAATTTTACCGAGCTCTGCTCACCAGAGAGTCACCCAGCTCTACCTACTACCAGTCCCTTCCACCGGGAAACTTGCACAAGCCTCTAAGATAGCCTCATCCACCAGAGGGCAGATAGCAGAAGCAAGAAGAACTACAATCCTGCAGCCTGTGGAACGAAAACCACATTCACAGAAAGATACACAAAATGAAAAAGCAGAGGACTATGTACCAGATGAAGGAACAAGATAAAACCCCAGAAAAACAACTAAATGAAGTGGAGATACACAACCTTCCAGAAAAATAATTCAGAATAATGATAGTGAAGACGATCCAGGACATTGGAAAAAGAATACAGGCAAACACTGAGAAGATGCAAGAAATGTTTAACGAAGACCTAGAAGAATTAAAGAACAAACAGAGATGAACAATACAGTAAAAGAAATGAAAAGTACACTAGAAGGAATCAACAGCAGAATAACTGAGACAGAACAGATAAGTGACCTGGAAAACAGAATGGTGGAATTCACTGTCATGGAACAGAATAAAGAGAAAGGAATGAAAAGAAACGAAGACAGCCTAAGAGGACTCTGGGTCAACATTAAATGCACCAACATTCACATTGCAGGAGTCCCAGAAGGAGAAGTGAGAGAGAGAAAGTACCCGAGAAAATATTTGAAAAGATTATAGCCGAAAATTTCTCTAAGATGGGAAAGGAAATAGCCACCGAAGTCCATGGAGCACAGAGAGTCTTAGGCAGGATAAACCCAAGGAGAAGCATGCTGAGGCACATAGTAATCAAACTGACAAAAATTAAAGACAAAGAAAAATTATTAAAAGCAAAAAGGGAAACATTGCAAATAACATAAAAGGGAACTCCCATAAAGTTAACAGCTGATTTCTCAAGAGAAAATCTACTAGCCAGAAGGGAGTGGCATGATATATTTAAAGTGATGAAAGGGAAGAACTTACAACCAAGATTACTCTACCCAACAAGGATGTCATTCAGATTCAATGGAGAAATCAAAAGCTTCACAGACAAGCAAAGGCTAAGAGAATTCAGCACCACCAAACTAGCTCTACAACAAATGCTAAAGGAAATTCTCTAAGTGGGAAACATGAGAGAAGAAAAGGACCTACAAAAACAAACCCAAAACAATTAAGAAAATGGTCATAGGAACATACATATCGATAATTACTTTAAACGTGAATGGATTAAATGCTCCAACCAAAAGACACAGGCTCGACGAATGGATACAAAAACAAGACCATATATATGCTGTCTACAAGAGACCCACTTCAGACCTAGGGACACATACAGACTGAAAATGAGGGGATGGAAAAAGATATTCCATGCAAATGGAAATCAAAAGAAAGCTGGAGGAGCAATACTCATATCAGATAAAATAGACTTTAAATAAAGAATGTTACAAGAGACAAGGAAGGACACTACATAACGATCAAGGGATCAATCCAAGAAGAAGATATAACAATGATAAATATATATGCACCCAACATAGGTGCACCTCAATACATAAGACAAATGCTAACAGCTATAAAAGAGGAAATCGACAGAAACACAATAATACTAGGGGATTTTAACACCTCACACCAATGGACAGATCATCCAGACAGAAAATTAATAAGGAAACACAAGCTATAAATGACACAACAGACCAGATAGATTTAATTGATATCCATAGGACATTCCACTGAAAAACAGCACTTTCTTCTCAAGTACACACAAAACATTCTCCAGGATAGATCACATCTTGGGTCACAAATCAAGCCTCAGTAAATTTAAGGAAACTGAAGTCATATCAAGCATCTTTTCCGACCACAACGCTATGAGATTACAAATAGATTACATGGAAAAAAAAATGTAGAAAACACAAACACATGGAAGCTAAACAATACATTACTAATTAACCAAGAGATCACTGAAGAATCAAAGAGGAAATCAAAAAATACCTAGAGACAAATGACAATGAAAACATGACAATCCAAAACCTATGGGATGCTGCAAAATCAGTTCTAAGATGGAAGTTTATGGCAATACAATCCTACCTCAAGAAACAAGAAAAATTTCAAATAAACAACCTAAACTTATACCTAAAGCAACTAGAGAAAGAAGAACAAACAAAACCCAAAGTTAGAAGGAAAGAAATCATAAAGATTAGAGCAGAAATAAATGAAATAGAAACAAAGAAAACGACAGCAAAGATCAATAAAATTAAAAGCTGGTTCTTTGGGAAGATAAACAAAACTGATATACCTTTAGCCAGATTCATGAAGAAAAAGAGGGAGAGGACTCAAATCAATAAAAAGGAGAAGTTACAACAGACACCGCAGAATGACAAAGCATCATAAGAGACTACTACAAGCAACTCTATGCCAATAAAATGGACAACCTGGAAGAAATGGACAAATTCTTAGAAACGTATAACCTTCTGAGACTGAACCAGGAAGAAATAGAAAATATGAACAGACCAATCACAGGTAATGAAAATGAAACTGTGATTAAAAATCTTCCAACAAACAAAATCCAAGACCAGCTGGCTTCACAGGTGAATTCTGTCAAACATTTGGAAAAGAACTAACACCCATCCTTCTCAAACTCTTCCAAAACACTGCAGAGGAAGGAACACTGCCAAACTCATTCTATGAGGCCACCATCACCCTGATACCACAACCAGACAAAGATACTACACAAAAAGAAAATTACAGACCAATATCACTGATAAATATAGATGTAAAAATCCTCATAAAATACTAGCAAACAGAATCCAACAACACGGGGCTTCCCTGGTGGCGCAGTGGTTGAGAGTCCGCCTGCTGATGCAGGAGATGCAGGTTCGTGCCCCGGTCCAGGGGGATCCCACATGCCGCGGAGCGGCTGGGCCTGTGGGCCATGGCCGCTGGGCCTGCGCGTCCGGAGCCTGTGCTCCACAATGGGAGAGGCCACAACAGTGAGAGGCCCAAGTAACACACACACAAAAAAAGAATCCAACAACACATTAAAAGGATCATACTCCATGAACAAGTGGGATCTATCCCAGGAATGCAAGGATTCTTCAATATACACAAATCAATCAATGTGCTACATCACATAAACAAACTGAAGAGTAAAAACCATATGATCATCTCAACAGATGCAGAAAAAGCTTTTGACAAAATTCAACACCCTTTTATGATAAAAACTCTCCAGAAAGTGGGCTTAGGGGTAGCCCACCTCAACATAATAAAGGCTATATATCACAAACCCATAACAAACCCACTTATGATAAAAACTCTCCAGAAAGTGGGCTTAGGGGGAACCCACCTCAACATAATAAAGGCCATATATGACAAACCCACAACAAACCCGTTTATGATAAAAACTCTCCAGAAAGTGGGCAGAGAGAACCTACCTCAACATAATAAAGGCCATATATGACAAACCCACAGTAAATCATTCTCAATGGTAAAAAACTGAAAGCATTCACTCTAAAATCAGGAACAAGACAAGGATGTCCACTCTTGCCAGTATTATTCAACAGAGTTATGGAAGTCCTAGCCATGGCAATCAGAGAAGGAAAATAAACAAATTGGAAAAGAAGAAGTAAAACTGTTACTATTTGCAGATAACATGATACTATACAGAGAGAATCCTAAAGATGCCACCAGAAAACTACTAGAGCTAATCAATGAATTTGGTAAAGGATACAAAATTAATGCACAGAAACCTCTTGCATTCCTATACACTAACAACGAAAGATCAGAAAGAGAAACTAAGGAAACAATCCCATTCACCACTGCAACAAAAAGAATAAAATACCTAGGAATAAACCTACCTAAGGAGGTAAAAGATCTCTACTCAGAGAACTATAAGACACTGCTGAAAGAAATCAAAGATGATACAAACAGATGGAGAGATATACCATGTTCTTGGTTTGGAAGAATCAATATTGTGACAATGACTATACTACGCAAAGCAATCTACAGATTCAATGCAATCCCTATCAAATTACCAATGGCATTTTTTACATAACAAGAACAAAAAAATCTTAATATTTGTATGGCACCACAGAAGACCCCGAATAGCCAAAGCAATCCTGAGGGAAAAAAACGGAATTGGAGGAATCAGACTGCCTGACTTCAGACTATACTACATAGCTACAGTAATCAAGACAATATGGTGCTGGCACAGAAACAGAAGTATAGGTCAATGGAACAGGATAGAAAGTCCAGAGGTAAACCCACACACCTAATCAAATAATCTATGACAAAGGAAGCAAGGATATACAATAGAGAAAAGACAGCCTCTCAATACGTGGTGCTGGTAAAACTGGACAGCTATATGTAAAAGAATGAAATTAGAACACTCCCTAACACCATACACAAAAATAAACTCAAAGGGCTTCCCTGGTGGCGCAGTGGTTGAGAGTCTGCCTGCCAATGCAGGGGACAAGGGTTTGTGCCCCGGTCCGGGAAGATCCCACATGCTGCAGAGCGGCTGGGCCCGTGAGCCATGGCCGCTGAGCCTGCACATCCGGCAACAGGAGAGGCCACAACAGTGAGAGGCCCACGTACCGCAAAAAAAACACAACTCAAAATGGATTAAAGACCTCAATATAAGATGGGACACTATAAAACTCTTAGAGGAAAACATAGGAAGAACATTCTTTGACATAAGTAACGGCAAGACCTTTTTAGACCCACCTCCTAGAGTAATGTAAATAAACACAAAAATAAACAAATGGGACATAATGAAACTTAAAAGTTTTTGCACAGCAAAGGAATCTATAAACAAGATGAAAAGACAAGCCTCAGAATGGGAGAAAATATTTGCAAACCAATCAAAGGACAAAGGATTAATCTCCAAAATATACAAACAGCTCATGCAACTCAATATCAAAAAAACAAATAACCCAATCAAAAATGGGCAGAAAAGCTAAATAGACATTTCTCTAAAGAAGTATACAGACTGCCAACAAACACATGAAAGGATGTTCAACATCACTAATCATTAGAGAAATGCAAATCAAAACTACAGTGAGGTATCACCTCACACCTGTCAGAATGGCCATCATGAAAAAAATCTACGAACAATAAATGCTGGAGAGGGTGTGGAGAAAAAGGGAACCCTCTTGCACTGCTGATGGGAATGTAAATTGATACAGCCACTATGGAGAACTGTATGGAGGTTCCTTAAAAAACTAAAAATAGAATTACCATATGACCCAGCAATCCCACTAATGGGCATATACCAAGAGGAAACCATAACTCAAAAAGACACATGCACCCCAGTGTTCACTGCAGCACTCTTTACAATAGCCAGGTCATGGAAGCAATCTAAATGCCCATCAACAGACGAATGGATAAAGAAGATGTGTTACATATATACAATGAAATATTACTCAGCCATAAAAAGGAACGAAATTGGGTCATTTGTAGAGACATGGATGGACCTAGAGACTGTCATACAGAGTGAAGTAAGTCAGAAAGAGAAAAACAAATATCGTATATTAACACGTATATGTGGAATCTAGAAAAATTGTACAGACGAACCAGTTTCAATGCAGAAATAGAGACACAGATGTAGAGAACAAATGTATGGACACCAAGGGAGGAAAGTGGGGCAGGTGGGTAGTGGTGGAGACTGGGATTGACATATATACACTAATATGTTTGAAATAGATAACTAATAAGAACCTGCTGTATAAAACAATAAATAAAATTAAAAATTTTTAAAAAGGCCTATGGCATGCCCAACCAAAGTGAAAGGAGATGAACAGTGATAAGCATAAGCTGTCAGATGAACAGCTCTCCTCTAGGTTTTCAAAATACTAAAGAGGCATTTGTGCTACTCTTGGGGAGACTCCCGAGAGAACAGACTCAGTATGCCCACAGAGCAGCATACTATCTTTTAAAAAGAAGTAGGAAGAGGACTTCACTGGTGGCGCAGTGGTTGAGAGTCCTCCTGCTGATGCAAGGGACATGGGTTCATGCCCCAGTCTGGGAGGATCCCACATGCCGCGGAGCGGCTGGGCCCGTGAGCCATGGTCACTGAGCCTGCATGTCTGGAGCCTGTGCTCCGCAACGGGAGAGGCCACAACAGTGAGAGGTCCGCGTACCGCAGAAGTAGGAAGAGAAATAGACTACAGACTGAACTTTTTTAGTTCAATGAAAAAACAAAAAACTGAAAATCAGATCCTATTTTAAACTGGATAAAATGAAAAGTTAAGTAAAAAATTTTTTTCCTGAATTAATATATGCTTAATGAAATTCTAATCAGAAACTCAACAGCTTTTTCCAATTGGAGAAAAAAATCTTCAAGTTAGTAATTTAAAAAAAAATTACGATTACCAAAGAGTAGCCAAGAAAAGCACAATGGTATACCACATATTTGAAAATATTATAATTAAACATTGTATTTGTATAAGACAAATACAAATAGACCAGTGGAGCGAAACAGAGAGTCCAGAAACAGCATCCAGTATACATGAGAAGTAATAGATGATCCTTATGGTAGTTCAATTACATCAGAAAATGATAAGTTATTTAATAAATAGCATAGAAAAAAATGGATGTACATTTGGAAGACAAGTGGACCTCCTTTTTTTAATATTTACTGTAGTGTTAAACTCAAAATTATTTATCATCTTGAATGTACAATAAAATAATAAATGCATACATATATATATACTTTCCGGGAGAATTCATGTTAAAAACTGGAACCTTCTAAACTAGGACACTTTATTGCTTCGCTTTTCTATTTTTCTCTGGCAATCACTTCAGTTCTTCCCCTTCTCAGGACCACCAGATTGTACATCGAAAAGCACCCTGTTTCATTCAAGTCCTTAGAAATTCTTAAGATTTTTCTCTTTTCTTCCACCAGAGGCTTTGCCTATCATTTTTCTTATTCATGCAAATTTTCTCTTGGATCTTTTTCTTTTTTCTTTTTTTTTTTTTTTTTTTTTTGCGGTACGCGGACCTCTCACTGTTGTGGCTTTTCCCGTTGCACAGCACAGGCTCCGGACACGCAGGCTCAGCGGCCATGGCTCATGGGCCCAGCCGCTCCGCGGCATGTGGGATCCTCCCAGAACGGGGCATGAACCCGTGTCCCCTGCATCGGCAGGCGGACTCTCAACCACTGCGCCACCAGGGAAGCCCTAGATTTTTTAATTGAAAGAAAAGTATTTGGTATCTTAATCTGTTTAATTGGTCTACACATTGATTCTGCTAAATTAGAAAATGTCCATGGTAAACTGGCTTCAGTATTGGCTAACCTGGCAGAACAGCCTGTGAGAAACTATACTGATTGCAAAGTTTACTTTTTTTTCCTTTTTCCCTCTTAACAAGTTCAAACAAAATAAAAATGGGAATTTAAAATTTAAATTTTATTAAAACTTAAAATTTGTTTAGATGATTCTCAAGATGGCGAAGGAGTGGGAGGACGTGGAGTTCATCTCTCCCCACAAAGGCACAAAGAATACATCTAAAAATGGAACAATTCTCACAGAGCACCTGTTGAACACTAGCAGAGGACCTTGGACACCTAAAAGGACATGAAAGATCCCCACATAACTGGGTAGAACAAAACAAAGAAGAAAGGAAGAGGAGAAGTGGGACAGGACCTGCACCCCTGGCAGGGAGGTCAAGGTGAGGAGAGGTTCCTGCATCTGGGGAAGCCCCCTCACTAGCAGGGAGGTCAGCTGGGACAGAAGGGGAGCCTCGGAGGCTTAGAGGAAAGCCCAGCAACCAGCCTGTGGCAGGCAGGACAGAGTGAGACCTACAGGGATGGTCCATGCCACAGCCCAGGCTGAGGTAGGTGTCCACCCGTACACACGGGGGAATGTGGAGTTTGGAGAGCAGACCCAGAGAGGGGACTGCTGTTGGCTGTGAGGAGACAGCCTAGGGGGTCGGGAGTGAGGAGCTCCACAACCCAGAATGTTCGTGGAGGAAGCCCTGACCACCACAGAAGTGAAGTGCCATTGTTGAGTGACACGCAGAGGGCAGGGCCGCCATTGCAGCCTCTCTCCTCACGCACGGGCCCTACCTCCATGGGCACTAGGGAGGGCCCCTCCAGAGCCGGCTCGCACGGCCCCACCGTTGCCTCCTCCGCCCCCCACCCAGCCTAGGCAAACTACTCTCTGTCTCAGCTCCCTCCTGCCTGACGGGATCGTGCGTTCCAATTGCTACCCCAGCACCCTCCCCACCTGGGCAGCCCATGCACCCCAATCTCCGCCTCGGCTCCTTCCTGCCTGCTGGGCTCGTGCATCTGGATTGCCACCCAGCACCATACCGCCTGGGCAGCCTGATCGCCACCTTAGCCCCCTCCCTCCTGATGGGCTCGCATGCTGCAGCAACCTCTGGAACAGACTCTGGTGGGAGGAACACATGCAGAGTGGGGGAAGAAACCATAGCTGAGCCCCAGGGGCTGTGTGACTAAGGAAAAAGAGCTGAAATCTCCTCCTGGCTGCATGAACCATGGAGTTACACCTCCGCTGATGGCTTCCTAAATTCAGCACCTGTGGAACATCAGAACAGATAACAAGTGCTCCTGCAGCTGAGAAGGGTCTGGCTTTAGTAGCTGTGGGCTTTGTGGGTGCGTACACACAGGGGTTGGGACAGACCAGAGTCTGAGCTGCCTCCATAGCTCCCACAGCGGGTCCAGGCACACAACTATTGCAGTCCTGGGAGCTGATCTCAGTGGATCTGCACCAGTGGCCTGGTGAAAACAATGCCTAAGAGCGACCAAGGCCAATTGCCAGCATACCCACAGTTAAGATGGGATGGAGAGCAGTTCCAACAACAGTGTACTTTGCAAGCCCACACAATGGGTGAAAGGGGACACAAAAGAGCACATTCACAGGTGAACAGCTCCAGAGGAGGAATACTCAGTGGCTTCCCTCCCAGTGGAAATGCCCCAATCCCGCCTACCTCCCACTGCAGATCAGAAACACAACTAAGAAACAGATCTGGGGGCCTCTACTCCAACAACTAGGGAGCAGGTCCTGCCCCTGACAGGGCAGTGACAACCACAGAGCAAAGGGGAGGCCCCGCTCAATATCCAGGGCAGGTTCTGGTCACCACAACACCAGTCAAACCCATTATCAAGGGGATAATAACATAAGCCTCCAGACCAACTTCACCCACAGGGGCAGACACCAGAAGCAAGAGGGACTACAATCCTGCAGCCTGTGGAAAGGAGACCACAAACACATAGAGGGAACCTACCTCAACATAATAAAGGCCATATATGACAAACCCACAGCAAATATCATTCTCCATTCTCAATGGTGAAAAACTAGAGGCATTTTCTCTAAGATCAAGAACAAGACAAGGATGTCCACTCTTGCCACTTTTATCCAACAGAGTTTTGAAAGTCCTAGCCATGGCAATCAGAGAGAAGAAAGAAATAAAAGGAATCCAAATTGGAAAAGAAGTAAAATTGTTACTCTTTGGAGATGACATGATACTATACATAGAAAATCCTAAAGATGCTACCAGAAAACTACTCAAGCTCATCAGTGAATCAGGTAAAGTTTCAGGATACAAAATTAATACACAGAAATCTCTGGCATTGCTATACACTAACAATGAAAGATCAGAAAGAGAAATTAAGGAAACAATCCCATTTACCATCACTTCAAAAAGAATAAAATACCTAGGAATAAACCTGCCTAAGGAAGTAAAAGACCTGTACTCAGAAAACTGTAAGACACTGATGAAAGAAATCAAAGATGACACAAACAAATAGTGAGACATACCATGTTCTTGGATTGGAAGAATCAATATTGTGAAAATTACTCTACTACCCAAAGCAATCTATAGATTCAATGCAATCCCCATGAAATTAACAATGGCATTTTTCACAGAATTAGAACAAACAACTTCACAATTTGTATGGAAACACAAAAGATCCTGAATACATAAGGCAAACTTGATAAAGAAAAACATAGCTGGAGTAACCAAAACAGTAATCAAAGCTACAGTTATCAAAACAGTATGGTACTGGCACAAGAACAGAAATATAGATAAATGGAACAGGATAGAAAGTCCAGAGATAAACCCACGCACCTATGGTCACCTAATCTATGACAAAGGAGGCAAGAATATACAATGGAGAAAAGACAGTTTCTTCAATCAGTGGTGCTGGGAAAACTGGACAGCTACCTGTAAATGAATGAAATTAGAACACTCCCTAACACCATACACAAAAATAAACTCAAAATGGATTAAAGCCCTAAATGTAAGGCTGAATACTAGAAAACTCATAGAGGAAAACAGGCAGAACACTGATATAAATCACAGCAAGATCTTTTTCAATCCACCTCCTAGAATAATGAAAATAAAAACAAAAACAAACAAATGGGACCTAACTAAACTTAAAAGCCTTTGCATAGCAAAGGAAACCATAAACAAAATGAAAAGACAACCCTCAGAATGGGAGAAAATATTTGCAAACAAAGCAACCAACAAGGGATTAATTTCCAAAATATACAAAGAGCTCATGCAGTTCAGTATCAAAAAAACAAACAACCGGAACTTCCCTGGTGGTCCAGTGGGTAAGACTCCACACTCCCAATGCAGGGGGACCAGGTTTGATCCCTGGTGGGGGAACTAGATCCCACATGCATGCCACAACTAAGAAGCCCACATGCCGCAGCTAAAGATCTCGCATGCCACAATGAAGATCCCGCATGCCATAATGAAGACCCAGCGTAACCAAAATAAATAAATAGATAGATAGATAGGTAGATATTAGAAAAAACAAATAGCCCAACCAAAAAATGGACAAAGATCTAAATAGATATTTCTCCAAAGATGACATACAGATGGCCAAAAAGCACATACAAAAATGCTCAACATCACTAATTATTAGAGAAATGCAAATCAAACTGTAATGAGGTATCACCTCACAATGGTCAGAATGGTCATCATCAAAAAATCTACAAACAAATGCTGGAGAGGGTGTGGAGAGAAGAGAACCCTCCTACACTGTTAGTGGAAATGTAAATTGGTGCAGCCACTATTGAGAACAGTATGGAAGTTCCTTAAAAAAACTAAGAATAGAGCTACCATATGATCCAGCAATCCCATTCCTGGGCATATATCTAGAGGAAACTGTAATTTGAAAAGATACACGCACCCTAAAGTTCATTGCAGCACTATTTACAACAGCCAGGACATGGAAGCAACCTAAATGTCCATCAACAGAGGAATGGATAAAGAAGATGTGGTATATATATACGATGGAATATTAATCAGTCATAACAAAAGAACAAAATGATGCCTTTTGCAACAACATGGATGGACCTAGAGTCTGTCATACTGAGTGAAGTCAGCCAGAGAAAGACAAATACCGTATGATATCACTTACATGTAGAATCCAAAAGAAAAAGGGTATCAACGAACTTATCTACAAAACAAAAATAGAGTTACAGATGTAGAAGACAAATTTGGGTTACCAGGGGGTAAGTTGGGGGAGGGAAAAATTGAGAGATTGGGATTGACATACACACACACTACTATATATAAAATAAATAACTAATAAGGACCTACTGTATAGCACAGGGAAGTCTACTCAATACTCTGTAATGCCCTGTATGGGAAAAAAATCTTAAAAAACAGTGGATATATGTATAACTGATTTACTTTGCTGTACACCTGAAACTAACATAACATTGTAAAACAATACTCCAATAAAAATTATAAAAAATAAAATAAAAT
The DNA here is from genome assembly GCF_026419965.1 of Kogia breviceps. NCBI lineage: Eukaryota > Metazoa > Chordata > Mammalia > Artiodactyla > Physeteridae > Kogia > Kogia breviceps. The sequence continues at coordinate 64,786,438 of NC_081318.1, read as the reverse complement.
TTTAAAAAATTTGTTTAATAATTGTTAAAATTTGTTACATCACCACACTGAAATAAAAGTTAGGCTTCACTGACCAACTGGAGTGCTTCCTATACTTATATATTTTAAGACTTGGTTCTCTTTAGGCCTTGATTGGCAGACTTAAAATTAAACCATAGTGATCAGTTGTAAAAAGTTTTCCTTTGTCAAATTTTCTCATAAAAGTGTACTTGTAAAGAACTAGGAGTCTGTAACAATACCACCTAGATTAAAATCTTAGCTCTATGCTTTCAAGCTGTGTGACCTTGAGGAAATAAATTAACTTTTATGTGTTTCCATTTTTCTTGGTTTTTAAAATCTGGATAAAATTAATATCTTCTACTTGGTAAATATGGCTGCAAGTTCTTTGTTACTTCTGCTACATTTCACTGTTTTGAATTGGGCAGATGTTATGACTGCTTGATCAACAAAATATTGTAGAAGTGATGCTGTGCTTAAGAGACTGATAGCTTCCTCTTCCTCTCAGAGCATTTGTTTTTGGAACCCAGCCACCATGCTGTGAAAGAGCTCGATTAGCTCCATGGAGTGGCCACTCTAGAAAGGTATCAAGTCTCCAACCAACAACCAACACTGGCTGGGCCCCTAGCCATTAGCCAGCACCAATATAACAGACAAGATGAGTGAGTTATCTTAAAGGAAACTTCACCTGTCATTACTCTGCAGAGATGAGTTAACCCCACCAAACTATGCCCACATCACAGGTTTGTGAGCCGAATATATTACTGTTATTTTAGGCCACTAATTTGTGTATGATTTGTTACTCAGAAATAGATAGCACAATTTGGTCCCTGGAAGTTAGATAACCTAAAATATGAGACATTGGCTTTGCCACCAGGGAGCAGGTAGAAGCCGGAGGGCCTCCAAAGGATTGCTTTTGAAAGCTGAAAGGGCCTGTTGACCTAAAACAGACTGCCAGCTATTCCTCTAGCAATGATGGGTTTATTCAGGATCAGGAGAGAACTGAAATTCAGGGTTTCCAACCATGGCAAGGCACATGCAAGTCCCCACAGAGCAAGGGAAGGAGAGCGTCTTTATTGAGGGGGAGAAGGAAGTTGGAGGGCTATAGTAAAGAAAGAGTCCAAACCTTTTCACTGGCTGAGTCCTTGCCAGGAAAGAAAGCGGGTCTTTCTTCTCATCAGCTTTGCTATTGTCTCGGGGCTTGCAACCTCCCTTTCTGGTCTTCCAACTCTATTTAATTGAGGTTTCTGTTTATTAATTGTTTACAGACCTTTCCTAACTTAGGGCAATTGTGGAGTTTGGAAGTCATGTTAGAAACAATTATTCACTCCCAAGTTTTTGAAGCATAAAAGTTTTAAAGCATAATTGAAGAAAGAAAAAAAAAAGAGATCAATTAGACTAGAATGTAATTAGTTGCTTTGGATTCAATTTAAAGGGTTATAAAATAAGATCTATCAAGAAAGTCTTAAAGTTCTAGAGATTAATTAATACCTGAAAGAAGTAGTGGGGAAGATTCACAAAATAACACTCAGTATATCACCTAGAGTTCTTCTCCACTGACAGGACAATAAATCATGTGCTTAAACAACAGCAGGAAGGAGACCGGCTAAATTTAAAACACACTTGGCAGAAGAGTTAAGCCTGTAAATTCTGAAAAGGTCTAAATTAGTCGTGTTTGCTCTGGATGAAACCCTGACAAGAAGCCCAGAGATGGACTGTTTGGCCTCCTCAGTATTCATTTGCATGCTTTCAGCTGCAAGTACCCTGACTCAAAGGGCTGAAACAGTGAGGCCATGTGTAATCATGTTACACAGCAGGAGACCACAACCAACCACTGCAGGACTGATTGGATCTCCGCTCTGTTATGTCATCAAGGATTCAGGTTCTTGTTCCACCTGTACTCTTAGTATCACTCATATATAATCAGTGAGAATTTGCTCACCTAACTACACCCAGCTGCAAAGGAGGCTGGCAAATATAGTCTCAGGTTGGTCAGCCATGCCTCAGAAAGACAGGGGATAACCACAGTCTGACCCTCGCTCATGTTAGCCAGAGCTCAAAACGAGGCAGTGGAGACTGCCAAGTGAATCCTGTGCCCCAAAAGATAGAAACAAAACCTTTGGAATGATCTTTTTGGCAGGTGTAGTCAGTGAGAATAAGAACTTAGGACTAGGGCTTCCCTGGTGGCGCAGTGGTTGAGAGCCCGCCTGCCGATGCAGGGGACACAGGTTCGTGCCCCGGTCCGGGAGGATCCCGTGTGCCGTGGAGCCATGGCCTCTGAGACTGCGCGTCCGGAGCCTGTGCTCTGCAACGGGAGAGGCCACAGCAGTGAGAGGCCCGCGGTACAAGAACATAGGACTAGTGCCCAGCTAGGAATCCCTTATATGGTAGTAGGTAGCCGATAAATGCCAATATGGCATATTCTCAGCCCAGTGATAGTGAAACAGGAGGGAAGGGGGCAGGGCACAACCTTTAAAAGAATGACATAGCCATTGAGGACATGGCATAAAGTTGTTAGAACCAACTAGGCCCAAGATGGCAGACGATTCGACCTCCAGTAGACCTTGAGCTTCATTATACACTCATTGTAATAAATTAGCATATGCTAAGTAACACACCCACAGGTGCCATGACAGTTCCATCAAAGGCCAAAAAGTGGGGGGTGGCCCAAATCCTGGAAATCCCCACCCCTTCTCCAAAGGAGTTGGAATAATCCTCCCACTTGTTAGCCTATGAAACTAGCCAGCCCATAAAAACTAACCACCGAATATTTCAGGGCCATTCTCACCTTTTGAGACAGACTGTATTCTGTCTAGGGAATGTGTGTATCTCTAAATAAATCCACTTCTTACCTATCACTTTGTCTCTCACTGATTTCTTTCTGTGATGACGAGACAGAAAGAACCTGAGCTTCATTAAGTCCTGAGACCAGGTGTGTGATTTCAATTAAAAGTGTGGGTTTGAGCCCCAGTCTGAGTTTTGGCTGGGTTCAAATCCCATCTGAGTTGTGCGATTTCAGCATAATGGCAGTCTGCTCCTGCCCAGAGCTGCCCTGACCTAAAGGATTCCCCATTCCACATGGGTCACACCGACCAAACTTTAGGTGGATTTTGTTGAAGAACCAGAGATGTAACAAGGAGCTGTGTCCGCTTCTTTCTTTTCCTTTCCTAGTCTTTTGCACTGCTTGGGGTTGAAGGTGAAGTAGAAACAACCTAAGCTGAAGAGAGAATGGCCATTCTTAAAGCCCAAACTGGCCTTGGTGGCCTGGCCTCTCTCACCAGCACAACGCTCTCCATCCATCTAAGAGTACGTTTCACTCCTACTCAACGTGGAGCAAAATGGCAGAAGGCATTTCGTGAAGAAGAATGGGAAACCAGGTAATATCTAACACCTGCAAGAAGTCTTCACCCCCTTGCTTCTGAAAGAGCTAGCTTGCTTTCTCAGAGCAACTACGGGCGAAGCTGCTACTTTGCATTCCAACATCAAATAAAGCCTGTTGTGGATTATTTTACATATGGGATTATGTGTACTGCTGTTCCTCTCTGAATCAATGGTTGAGTGCAAAGTGTTTAATGCAAGATGTTATCTATAGCCAGAAATCTTAACTACCATGAATCCAATGTCTGTTTTCCAAAAGAAATTTTTTAATGTTATGCTTTAAATTTTCTACAGAAAAATTAGGGCCGTATATCCACTTATCTCATCACAACCACCCCCCCCCACCACCCCAAAGAGCCTTATCTAGCACCTCCTAATTGTTAACTTCTGAGCCTGCTTATTACCAAAGGCAACAGGATTGAAAGTCTTGCAGATTACACACACATTTACAATTATAACTTCATTAGAATCCCAAGAAACAAAGTTGATCATGCTGTAACACACACGCATTCACACAGACACACTCACACACACATTTCCATAGATGTCTCATCTTTAGACAGATTGACGTCAAATGTCTTTTAAGACTATGGCAAACCCCTGAGGGTTTTAATGCTCAAGTATGTGATAGATAATGTCAGACAACCCTATGCACATTAGTTATTTCCCAACACTGAACTTCAGTTACCTGAATACACAAAAGTCAGATGGCAGGGCAGCTGCACTGTAAAACTCCAGGGAAAATCATGTATATCATAGACCAGAACTGCTCAGAGCAAATCCTACACAGCCGTACAAGGCACCCCAGCAGGTGTTTTTCTTGCTGCCTCTAAACATAGAGCACTACATGACACAAGGATCTCCTATTGCTGCTCTTGTAGATGACAGCTTGCCAGTGTAAAAGGCAGGCTCTCCAACTTCCACATGCCGGCACGTTACCTTCCACGCCCAAATAAACATGCCTGAGCTACCGCTAACGTGTCAGAAATCAAGTCCCCCTCACCACGAACTCCAGCCACTTCTAAGGCCCCCAGGATGCTGTCTCACATGCTTTAGAAACAGGTCCCTTGAATTCTTCAGCTCCAGCTTCTTCATCACACCACTTTGCTGATGCCTACTCAGCTTATGACCGCTGCAAGTTTGGGTTAGACAATGTGAACCTGGGGCTGAGAAGTACCTGTGCACTGCCTACCGCCCCTGCATTGCTTCACCCATGAGATGGAAGACGAGGTCAACATCAGAGTAGTCATGTCCAGACTCCCTTCTACATCTGTCTCTTGGTTGAAGAGTGTGAAGAAGGAGATAGGCTTATGTAATCACACAACAGGAAATCCAAGAAGGGAACATAATTCAGTTCTCTAATTCGGGTGTTGAAATCAAGGTAGCACCAGCCATTCTCCTACTGCATTTGCCTCGGTGACATTACATCACACAAGCATTCAATGCTAGGTGGTCCCTGTGCTTCATATCTGGAGGATTCTGGACACTTGCCCTGGCAGATAAGTGACTCCAAGGAGAGTCTTGAGAGCCGGTGCAGCAGTGCCTGATTGGTAAAGGGACTTGGTGCTTCTGCAGCAGCCAGACAGCATTTCATGATGTTAGGAAAAGCCACCAAACCCTAAGTGACTCCTTCTTTGAATGCTGGTAACACCTAAGCTCCTGGCAAGAGGAGACTATGCTAACCTCTGTGACTGCACCCCAGAGGCAGAATTTCAATTAATTCTCTGCAGAAGAGACCAATCCGTAAGTTACACCAAGACCCTATGGAAGGATCTGGGGCAAAGGGAGGAAAAGGAAGTTCACAGATTCAAGGGGTTTAGGACCTGGATATATTTGGGGAAGCCATTATCCAGCCTACCACACCCACCTTATATTTAAAATATGTTCTTATTAAGTAGCTCCCCAGATGTTAGCAATATATCCAAAATTCCAAAATGGAAGATTCTACTGTAATATTTTTTTTTAAAAAAGAACTGTCAAATCTCTTGACTTTTATATCTCACAGTTTTAGAAAATTGGCTGGATGAGCTCAGATTTGAAGCCTGTTAAACTCAAATCTTTTCACGTGCAGACACAGAAGAATAGTTGTAAATATGGTTATGATCAATTTTTGGAAATGTGACAATTCCCAGTTATTTCCTCATAGAAATCCTTAGTCCAGACATTTTATAATATCGCCAGTGAATATTTGGAGCTGTTTGTTTCCTAGAAGGAAAAAAGAAAGCAAAGGAGAAAATGAAAGAAATCCCTGCAGTTTGACAGAGGTAAAGCACCAGAGTCTAGGTCAGAGTGCTGGTTTTGTCACTTATTAGCCATATGACTTTAAGCCAGCCACCTTACCACATCCCCCTGTATAAAACTGGGAATACTACTTCGTGCCTTGCCTACCTGATAAAATGAGATAATTGCAGACATAGGCTATTATCCTCATCCTACAAGGTGAAGCATTTAAACTGTTATCCCCTATTTTTAACTAGGATCACAAGGAGAAACACTTCAGCTTGGAGTTCATTGAGCTATTTTCCTGGAATTCAGACCATGGAGCATTCAATCTGAAATTCCTTCTATCTTCACATAAAGCCTCACAGGAAAAGAAAAAAAAAGGATTATCTTAAAAGTAATAAGTATGTCTGTGGCATCTATGAACTCGATACATTTAGCGAGGAGAACTCAGTATATTTGTCTGTAAAGCTAGCCTATGCTAGCATTATTTCTTCTACCTCCAAAAAGTTTTTGTCAAGTTTTCACAGAGCAATGGAAAGTCACCAAACAAAACAAACAAACAAACAAAAACTTGTCTTCCATGTCAGGATGGCCTGAAACATATATTTTGAGTTCCCTCTTGTTCTCTGGGATAAAACCACTGAATTGTAAAATGTTTTCATTCATATAATAAAAATCAATTGGCTTCAACAATCTTAAACCTAGTTGCCCACGTTTCTACAAATTATGGTTTGAACGTAAAACTTCAAGAGCTTCTTTAATGAGTCACAATCATAACTGGTATTTCCTTCCCCCAAATTTTTGTGTAGAGATGCTCCAAATTTCATCCCTTTAAGACCTAGATGATTCAGCATTTCCAGAAGAACTGCTGAGATTGAGGCTGGCAGTCAAATGCAGGATAGCTTTGCATACCTTAAAGAAAACCTGCTTCAACTTCTACTTAATATTAGAGCCATCACATTTCTCTTTGACAAGATTGTCTGCATAAAGGTTTCTTGAGAAAGCCAGGAGGTTAATTTACTTCTGCCATTGTGATTGACTACAGAGCAGCTGTCAGGCAACTGAATCATCTCCAACCTCCATCACAAATTACTCTAAATGGTTTTTAAGATAAACTTGCCAAGGCTGTTATGCCTAGCAGCTCTGACTGGAAAATGTGCAACTGATTTAAATGAAAAACAAGAGGATCTGTTTGGGGTCTTCATAATAAAACTGCCATGGTGCCTTTGTTGATACTCAAGAAGCCACAGATGTATCATGTACATCTGGAAAATAAGGAACCTGTTCTATGCATACTTCTATATAGTTCATAATTTGGCAGCGTAAAATTGAGCTTGTCTAAAGCAACAGACTGCAAAAGAAGGTTACCGTGAGATTTTAGAAAATGTTAATTAAAAAAATCAGGTAATATTGTGAATCTTTGTTTCCATCAATTGTTCTTAATGCAGATGAATCTCAAAGGAGAGTAATGTATTTCTCTCCTCCACTTCTTCAGACAGCTAAGTTGTGTTCTTGCAGTAAGGAAATAAGTACATTAACCATGGTGGACAAAACATTGCATAGATCATGAGGAGGTTGTGTAATAAGTAATTTGAATTAAGGACAAAAGGCATAGGTTTTGAAGGAGAAAAACACCTATGAAATAAACCTGTTTATATTGGTTTTTGCTTTTTATTTTTAATTTATGTAGCTGTGGATATTTTCTTTTCTTTTTTTTTTTTTTTGCGGTACGCAGGCCTCTCACTGTTGTGGCCTCTCCCGTTGTGGAGCACAGGCTCCGAACGCGCAGGCTCAGCGGCCATGGCTCATGGGCCCAGCGATCTTCCCAGACCGGGGCACGAACCCGTGTCCCCTGCATCGGCAGGCGGATTCTCAACCACTGCGCCACCAGGGAAGCCCTGGATGTTTTCTTAAAGTGGTTTTTCATTGTTGATTATAAAAAGATCTTGGGTATCTTACCTGTTACGACTGACAGTGCAAATGAAGACTAAGAGCGTCCTGAATAGCTGAGAGGGGATGTGAGCTAGAAGTAACACAGGCCCTTAGTGCAGAGAGGACTTTGTATGCTACCAGAGAACAAAAGGATCTCTTGACAAAGCAGCTATCAGAAGGGTACTGAGAGCAGAGAAAATTGGTAAGGAAAGATATTATTTATTGTAAGAGTTATTGAGTATTACTCTTTACCAAGCATTGCAGTAGGTGCTGGAGATATACTAAATAAGGCAAGGTCTCTCTCTCCAAAGAGCTCAGGGGAAGAAATAAAGTTAACTTAGCATATCAAAACTCTTGGAACTCAGCTGAAGTGGAGCTTTAGAGGAAACACTATGGTGTAAATGCTAATATTAGGAAATAAGAAAGGTTATAAATAATGATCTAAACTACAACCATAGAAGCTAAAAAGAATAAAGATAGTAAACTAAATACCAAGTAGAAAGAAAGATATAGCAGAGATCAGTAACAGAAAACAGACAAGCAACAGAGAGAAATCAGTATATTCAAAAGCAAATTATTTTAAAAGATCAATAAAATTAATTAAAGACTGGCCCAAATGATCAAAAAAATTGTTTTAAAAGGAAAACATAAATTATCCATGTCACAGGTGAAAGAGGAAACCTACGACAGAGCCTCTAGACATTAAAATAATCAAGAGGATATTATAACAACATTATACCAACAAATTCAGCAACACTGAATGACACAAAATGACCAAATCAAATTTTTCAAAGTAGAAGAAACTTGAACCTAGCCTTTCAAATCCAGCCAAATTTTCACTCTAATATGAGAGAGGAATAAAAAATAAGAAAGCGCCTCAGGCACAAAGGTCCTCAGAGGTTTTCTCACACAATGACTCCCATCTGAAACAATTCTGATTTCCTAACTATAACTCAAAATCCAGAACCATAAAGAAGATGTGGCACATATATACAGTGGAATATTACTCAGCCATAAAAAGGAACGAAACTGAGTTACTTGTAGTGAGGTGGATGGACCTAGAGATGGTCATACAGAGGGAAGTAAGTCAGAAAGAGAAAAACAAATACCGTATGCTAACACATATATATGGAATCTAAAAAAAAAAAAAAAATGGTCATGAAGAACCTAGGGGCAAGATGGGAATAAAGATGCAGACCTACTAGAGAATGGACTTGAGGATATGGGGAGGGGGAAGGGTAAGCTGGGACAAAGTGAGAGAGTGGCATGGACATATATATGCTACCAAATGTAAAATAGATAGCTAGTGGGAAGCAGCTGCATAACACAGGGAGATCAGCTAGGTGCTTTGTGACTACCTAGAGAGGTGGGATAGGGAGGGTGGGAGGGAGGGAGATGCAAGAGGGAAGAGATATGGGGACATATGTATATGTATAACTGATTCACTTTGTTATAAAGCAGAAACTAACACACCATTGTAAAGCAATTATACTCCAATAAAAATGTTAAAAATAAATAAATAATAAAATCCAGAACCAATAAGGACGAAGATGTATGTGTCTGATGACATTAAAGTACAAATTGCATGGCAAAAACCACCACAAACTGAAAAGATAAATGAAAAAAATATTTGCAACCTATAATACAAAGGATTATTATTATGGTTAGTATATGAGGATCTTCTAAATTTTTGGGGAAAAAAAAAACCCTAATAGAGAAATGCACAAAAGAAATGAAGAGACAGCCCACAGTAAAAGAAATGGAAATGCCACTTAAATCTATGAAAAAAACCCAACCTAGCTTACAATAAGAGGAGTGCAAATTAAAACTACATTGAGATATAATTTCTCACCAAAAATAAAAGAATAATCAAGAGATATTATTCTCTTGATTATTATTGAACAACAATTATTGAACAACATTATACCAACAAATTCAACAACTTGGACAAAATGAATAAATTCCTTGAAGGACAAATATTATCAAAACTGACAGAAGAAGAAATAGAAAATCTAAATGTTCCCCGTACATATTAAGTAAATTGACTTTTTAGTTTAAAACATTCCCACAAAGAAAATTTCAGGCCCAGATGGCTTCACCTGTGAATGCTATTAAATATTCAAGGAAGAAATATTAATAGTACCAGTCTTACACTAACTCCTTCAGAAAAAAAAAAGTGATGATATGAAATATCCAAATAATTTTACCAGACCAGCTTAAACTAATATGAAAACCTGAGAATAACAGTGAAAGTAAAGAAAGTTGAGGATCAATATCAATATCCCTCATGATACACATATAAATACCCTTCTAAAATTTGCAAATCAAACACAGAAATACATTAAACAGATAATACATAATTACAAAAATCAGGTTTATCACATGAATGTAAGGTGTTAAACAAGCAATGTTGGTTAATAATATTTGTTAATTAATAAATGTAACTCACCAAATTAAACTAAAGAGGAAGATGTAAAGATCATCTCAAAAAATGCAGAAAAAATGTAAAAATTCAAAACCTGTTGTTGATAAAAACTCTCATTAAACCAAGGACACTTCCTCAAACTGATAAAGAACATCTATGAAAAGCCTATATTTAACATCATACTTAATGGTGACTAGTTTTCTCCTAAGATAAGGTACAATGCAAGGATATCTGGGTTCATCACTGCTATTCAACATTATACTGAATCTGGATGTTGCAATACAGCCAGAAAAAATAAAACATATAAAGATCAAAAAGGAAAAAGTAAAACTGTCTCTATTTTCAGGTGATAAAATTGTTTACATGGAAATTCCCAGGGAATTTAGGAAAACAACTACGAAAATTAAGAGATGAATTTAAAAGATCACAAAATACAAGGTCAATTATAAAATTTAATTGTATTTCTGTGTACAAGCAACTAACAGATGGAAAATAAAATTTAGAAAACTATCATTGATAACAGCATCAAAAAATAAAATACTTAGGGATAAATGTAATGAAAGATGTGCAAGATCTTTACACTGAAAACTTCAAAATATTGCTGAGAAAAATTTTTTAAATTTCAAATATGTGAAGAGATATACTATGTTTATGTATTGGGAAAAATCAATATTTGTCATTAAGATCTCAACTGTCTCCAAATTGATTTGCAACAGGAGGGAAAAGGGCAGGACACAAAGGCTAGATAGTGAAGAAGGGGCTCAGCTGTTGGAATGTGATAAAGACCAGCTGGAACCAGCTGAAACCAAGGTGGCTTTGAGAATAGTTCGGTCATTGACCTTTACCTCATACCTTCATTGTAATACTAAATATCATTCCCCCTTATGCCATGACAGTTCTGAAACAGACCATAAAAGGCCAAAACGTGGCTTCCCTGGTGGCGCAGTGGTTGGGAGTCCGCCTGCCGGTGCGGGGGACGCGGGTTCGTGCCCCGGTCTGGGAGGGTCCCGCGTGCCACGGAGCAGCTGGGCCCGTGGGCCATGGCCGCTGGGCCTGTGCGTCCGGAGCCTGTGCTCCGCAATGGGAGAGGCTGAGGCAGTGAGAGGCCCGAGTACCACAAAAAAAAAAAAAAGGCCAAAACGTGAGCAGTGACCCAGTTGTTCCTGGGAAATCCCCACCTTTCCCCGCAGCAGCAAGAATGAATATTCCTCCCATCGTCAGCAAACGAAATTACTTAACCCGTACAAACAAATGACCCCATGCCCTGTGGCCACTTTCACTTTCTGAGAGGTTTCCCTTTGTGCCTATGGACTGTATATCCCTCTAAATAAACTTGCTTTCCCTTTACTCTGGCTACCTCTTGAATTCTTCCCTGCCCAAAGTCAAGAACCCTCACCTGGCAGTCCATCCTAAGGACTCCTGTGGGTCCCAGGACTTGACACTTCCCTCTCCTGCAACAGATTTATAAAACCAATGCGGTATCAATTAAAGTCCCAGCAGGCTTTCTTGAAGAAACTGACAAGCTGAATCTAAAACTTATTTGGAAATGCAAAGAAACTAGAATCATCAAAACAATCCTGAAAAGTACAAATTTCAAGACCCACACTTCATGATTTCAAAACTTACTATAAGAATTTCTATGTAAACTATCGTCTTCTCTGGAAAGAGAGAGTTTTACTTCTTCTTTTCTGATCTTTATGTCACACAATTCTGGTTTCTAGAATATATAAATAACTGCTATAATTCAATATGAAAAAGAAAGCAATCCAAATAAGAGTAAATGGGCAATAGGCAGGGATAAACCTTCACAAAGAAGACATAAAAATGCCAATGAACACGTGAAAAGGCACTCAACATATTAGGTAAATGCAAATTAAAACCACAGTGAAATCCCATTACACATACACTAAAAGGCTAGAATTATACATTTGTTTAAAACTGATGGCCCCGAATATTGTTGAGGATGCAGAGCAACTGGAACTCACACGTGTTGTTGATTAGATTGTAAAATGGTTGCTGGGCTGCACCCAGAAGGCCTGCCTGCAAGCTCTGTACCTGCTCAGGTTCGAGGCGGAAGAAAAAGCGGGGAGTCAGTGGCGACAGAAACATCAATGGTTTAATGCATGGGGGATCTTACTTACATTTCTGAAGCAACGTCCTGAAGCAACACCCCACTACACCCGGAGGGCAGGCAGAACATGGCGGTAGTCCACGCTCTCGCGGGAGGGGGAGGTTACCACTTATAGGAGGAATTAGTGTCAGGTTGGCTCATTGGTTACCAAGGAAACTAGCAGAGGGGCACGCCCCTCACCACCCCCTTGATCAGCTAACAGGTGGAGATGTTCTGATTTAAAGGTTAGGCCATTTACATTCCCACCAACAGTGCAAGAGTGTTCCCTTTTCTCCACACACTATCCAGCATTTATTGTTTCTAGATTTTTTTGATGATGGCCATTCTGACCGGTGTGAGATGATATCTCATTGTAGTTTTGATTTGCATTTCTCTAATGATTAATTATGTTGAGCATTCTTTCATGTGTTTGTTGGCAATCTGTATATGTAAATTGATACAGCCACTATAGAAAACAGTATGGAGGTTCCTCAAAAAACTAAAAATAGAACTACCATATGACCCAGCAATCCCACTACTGGGCATATACCCTGAGAAAACCGTAATTCAAAAAGAGTCATGTACCACAATGTTTATTGCAGCTCTATGTACAATAGCCAGGACATGGAAGCAACCTAAGTGTCCATCAACAGATGAATGGATAAAGAAGATGTGGCACATATATACAATGGAATATTACTCAGCCATAAAAAGAAACGAAACTGAGTTATTTGTAGTGAGGTGGATGGACCTAGAGTCTGTCATACAGAGTGAAGTAAGTCAGAAGGAGAAAAACAAATACTGTATGCTAACACATATATATGGAATCTAAGAAAAAAAATGTCATGAAGAGACTAGGGGTAGGATGAAAATAAAACACAGACCTACTAGAGCATGGACTTGAGGATATGGGGAGGGGGAAGGGTAAGCTGTGACGAAGTGAGAGAGTAGCATGGACATATATACACTACCAAACGTAGTGTGGATAGCTAGTGGGAAGCAGCCGCATGGCACAGGGAGATCAGCTCGGTGCTTTGTGACCACCTAGAGGGGTGGGATAGGGAAGGTGGGAGGGAGGGAGACGCAAGAGGGAAGGGATATGGGAACATATGTATATGTATAACTGATTCACTTTGTTGTAAAGCAGGAACTAACACACCATTGTAAAGCAATTATACTCCAATAAAGATGTTTAAAAAATATAAATAAAGGTTAGGCAAGTTTGTAGTTGGGTCAGTCATGCGAGTAGGGTGTAGGTGAAGCAGGCACTGGTGGAGCAGGGAATGTATAGAGAGCAAGGGAACAGCTAACTCAGTGCCTTGATCATACAATGGTTCATTAACTTTGAAAACTGTTTGCGCTGTCTTATAATGTTATACATCTACCCTATGACCTGGCAATTCTTCCCCTAGGCATTTACTCAGAGAAACAAAAATATATGCCCTCAAAAAGAATTATACAAGACTGTTCACAGTAGCTCTATTCATAACTGCCAAAAACTACAAACAACCCAAATGTCCATCAATAGGAGAAAGAATAAACAAACCCTGATATATTCGTGCAAGAGAATGCTGCTTAGAAATTTTTTTTTTAAAGCAATAATCTATTAATGCGGGCAGCAATGTGGATGAATCACAAAAACATTATTCTAAGCCAAAGAATCCAAACAGTATGATTTCATTTACATAAAATTCTAAGACAACTAATAATTCTGATAGAAATCAGTATTGCCTCTGGGGGTTTGGGATTGTAGTTAATTGGTAAGGGGCATAAGGGAGCTTGCTGGAGTAATGGAAAAGCACTCTTTCTTGGTAGCATTGTGGGTTACATGAAAACATGTATTTGCCAAACCTAATTTAACTTTATGTTTAAGATATGTGCTTTACTCTGTTTTTTTTTTTTGTGGTACGCGGGCCTCTCACTGCTGCGGCCTCTCCTGCCGCAGAGCACACGCTCCGGACGCGCAGGCCCAGCGGCCGTGGCTCACAGGCCCAGCCGCTCCGCGGCATGTGAGATCCTCCCGGACCGGGACACAAATCCGCATCCCTTGCATCGGCAGGCAGACTCCCAACCACTGCGCCACCAGGGAAGCCCATGTGCTAAACTCTGTATGTAAATCTAGACAGGTCTCAGGCAAAATGGTAAAATGTTAATATTTCTTAAATCTAACTGGTGAATATGTAAGTGGCTGTTTATTAATCTCTATTTTTCTGCAATTTTAAATAATACAGAACTTTCGAAAATGAAAGAAACTAACATATAATATTTTCAACAATGATTCTCTAAACGAGTTTTCTGGGATCTCCTGACAGTCACAAGGGGGCGCCAGAGAACACTGGGTGCCTGAAGGTTGGTGGAGATTGAAGCAAGGACTGGGAAGGGGGGCTTCAGAAAAAACACACTTTGCTACTTTATCTGTTTACAAGGCACAGGGAACTTTATATTCAGTTTTAGATCTTGTATGATGAACAGAGACATTAATCTCTGCAGTGAACACACAGCTTACTTAGCGTTTTCTAAATCTCACAGTCAATAGTTGCAGGACAAATTAAACCTATAAAAGTCACTTGCTGAATCTCAGCTGCAAGGAGCAGCATCTTAGAAGAATTCAGTTCTAAATGCTATAGAAATAGTTCTCCTCAAATATATACTGATTTTAAGAATAGTCAAGTGTGAATACGGTTTGAAATAAACCACAGCTGTACTATTTTTGCTTTACTGATAGATGTGCCCCCCCCCAATTATTTGGTAAAATAAAATTTTGTAAATCAATCACTTTCTATTCTCATCAAAGTTTTGTGGTCTCAAGTAAGGTATAAAGTCATAAGTCATAAATAAGTAAAATGTTTCTTTCAGAGCTCTTATTTTCTCTAAACCGTCTTCATTATCTATAATTTCTAGCACTTGTAGTTTCTCTGCCCCAACTGAGATTTATAAACCATCATTTCGTGGACACTCTCTATGTAAACTCTCAGCCCTAAGGAGTCTCAGTTGATGGGATCAGGAGTGGGAAGTATACTCACCTGGATGGTCCCATAAGGGGTCCCAGTGTATTGGTCTGGGGGATGGGCGGAGCTAGAATTAGAAAGCAGTATTGATTCATTCTGTTGCTGTGGTGACCGGAGCATTAATATATAAACTTGGAATTGTTGAAAGCGATGTTTTTGACCCTGTGGCCTGGGAAATGGGAAACAGAGAGAGCCAGTCAAGAGTAAGAAGGAAGAGTAAAGCAAGGGACAAGCAAGAAGAAAATCCTGAGGCAAAAGTTCTAGGTCCCTTGGTTCCTAAAGTTCAGCTGGAACTCTCCTAACTCTCCATTTACAATTATGCTAGTTCAAAGAGGCTGTTGTAATGGCAAATCCCAAATACCTAGACTTGCGTTATTATTAGGGAGAAAATGTATATATCTCTGACCTCAAATTATTTGTGATTTCTAACATTTCAAATTCTGCTCCCTGAAACTTAACACTTGAATATAGTTATAAAGACCCCTGGTGGAAGAGTGTAAACTTATCATCCCTTAGATTATCCTTGATGTGATGAGGCTCCCACCTGGACATGTTGAGTATTTTGTTTAAAGGAGATCAACTCTACACACCCAATAACATTCTAGAGCTCTTACTATGTATCAGACCCTCTTCTAAATATGCTAGCTGGGTTATCTCAGTTTATCCTCACAACCACTCAGTGAAGTAGGTAGAATTATAATGGCACTAAGGATGAGAAAAGGGAGGCACAGCAAGAGTTTAGTGACTTGCCCACGGGTAGTAATGGTGGATCAGGCACTCAAGCCAGGAGGTCTGACAAAGGCCTGGCTCTTAACCATTTTACCAGTGTGTGGAGGTGCCATAAGTTATTGTTTCACTTCATATGCATTTAAACTTTAGATTATGGTGTTGTTATAGGAGAAACTGGAGGAAGGGAAGAAGAAAAAAAACAGAACAAAACATAATTGATGGGCATTACCTTCATTTGCCTTCATCTTGGATTAGAAGGTAAAACCACTAACAAGTGTGCAGAGCTGCAATGTCATTCAAGGTGCCTTCCTACCACCGAAGGGCAGAAAGTTCAGGTTATCAGATGGACCCCAGGGGAAGGGCACACTGTGGCTTGGAATGTCATACTCCTTAATTTCACTAACCTTTCACATCAATGAGTAGGGATTGGAGAAAATTGAGATGCTATGATTTAGTAATGGCTGAGCAAGTTATAGGTGGGAGAAATGTTTAAAGGATCAAAACACCAGCCATTCTGACTGCCTCAATTTCTTCGGAACTCCATATTTAAGATATCAAAGGAATTAACCTGACCCACAATCCCAGCAAGAAGGCAAGCATATCCCTGTTGTCAGTATCAGACATGAATTAGTATTATAAAAAATTAATAAACAGAAAGTTTAATTAAATAGAGTTGGGAGACCAGAAGGGGAAGCTCTCACACCCTGTGATAATAGCAGAGCTCCACAGCCAGAAGGAACACTCTTCTTTCCTGCAGGACTCGGCCATTGAAAAGCCATGGACTCTGTTTACTGTAGCCCTCTCAACTTCCTTTCTCTCTATAAAGTGTTCTTCCCTTGCTGTGCGGGGATTTGCACGTACCTCTCCATGGTTGCAGACTCCGAATTGCAATTCCCTGTTGATCCAGAATAAACCCATCTTTGCTGGAGAAATAGCTGGCAGTCTACTTGTTTCACATCAACGGTGTCACTTAGAATTATCTTCATTTCTCCCGGCCTTCACTCATTTCTCCCTCTCTCCTGATGCTTACTGAATAAAAGATATTAAATAGATGTATGGTTTACATGGCAAGTATTTCATGACCCAGTGTCTCCCAGTGTCCCATTAAAATTCCAATTTAGAAAAAGGAAAAACTTCATAACAGTACTGAAAATTAACTCTCATAATAAAAACTTTTCTACTAGTGGAGAGAAATTTACACTAATTATGACCTATGGAAGATGCTGCTTCATTTATCCCAAAGACTAAGGGGAAAATTACATTTGAAAAATGGTTTAATAAAGAGCCAAATGAGGGGCTTCCCTGGTGGCGCAGTGGTTGAGAGCCCGCCTGCCGATGCAGGGGACACGGGTTCGTGCCTCGGTCCGGGAAGATCCCCCATGCCGTGGAGTGGCTGGGCCTGAGCGTTCGGAGCCTGTGCTCCGCAACGGGAGAGGCCACAACGGTGAGCGGCCCGCATACCGAAAAAAAAAAAGGGCCAAATGAAAATAATTTTTATTTCTAAAGGATATCTGCAAAAAGACATGCCTCTAAGAAATGGAAGTGGAAAAGCATATGCAAAAGACAGAGACGACAGTGGAAAATGAAAGGGGCATCTCTGAACATAAAAACTAAAAATGAAGCGTAAAGGAAAAATTTGGTGAATTTTACTCCACACAAAAAAGTTAAACTTCACAAACCAAAAAAACACATATGACAAGCTGGGGAAATGACTGGCAGTATATATGATGAAAAATGATTAATAGCCTAACTTTGTAAATAGCTTTAACAAATTGACAAGAAAAATACCACACGAGGAAAAAAAGTACAAATAATGATGTAAGAAATGTAATTTCTGGTAAACATAAAAGAATTCAGTCTGTCTAATAATCAAAGATATGCAAATTATCATTCAGTGAGATATTCCTTTTACATTTATTTAATCAAATGAAAATGATGTTGCAAGGGTGAGATGAAAGGGATCCTATCATACAATGCTAGCCTGAAAAAAATTATTACACCTTTATGAAAGGTAACTTTGTTCTTAAAATCACAAGCCTTAAAATATTTCATAATCTTGAACACTTAAACTTCAAGGGAATATGTACTCAGGAAACAATTAAATTCTTACCAATATGTACATGTCAGGAGTTCAACGTGGCAGCATTTATTTTTTTTTGAATTTTATTTAATTTATTTTGTTTATACAGCAGGTTCTTATTAGTCGTACATTTAATACACATCAGTGTATACATGTCAATCCCAATCGCCCAATTCAGCACACCACCACCACCCGCTGCTTTCTAGGTGGCAGTATTTCTAAGAACAAAATATTTGGAAACCACCTATGTTTTTAATAATTAGTATTGGTTAAATAACTTTTGTACATAATTATGAAAAATATTTTATGGCTGTTAAAAATTGTGTTCTTGAATCACCTGGTGAAAATGTTCATCTTGTAATGTTAATTAAGAAAAGTGGAACCAAACTTAAACAAATTAAACAAAATTAAAATTTTGTCAAAGAAAAATTATAAATATATTACATCTATGAAGAGCTTAAAGGCTGAAAGGAAATACATCAAAATGATAAAAAAAATGGTTATATGTGTTTTGGAAAGGAAAATTACAGGTGCCTTTTAAAATTTTTTATATACTTCCAAGTCTTCTAAATTATCTATAAGGAAACGCTGCTACTTTTATAATCAGAGAATATATTTGAAAAATCACGGATTGATGGTAAAAAATAACTAATATATTCTTCACTCATCTATGCGGGAAAATATGAGTAAACTACATAAGTAAAACCATCTGCTACTATGTTGTTCCGTAGAAACAGCTATGTGTTCCCTTTGTCTTTCAAGAACACCTGTCACAACCTAAGATACTCCATGGTATACAGTTAACAAGGTTAACGACCTATTTTTGTAATTTTCTTTTTCTATGAAAAATGGCTGTGACCTTTGATGGTCCTCCGAAAAGACACCTCCTTGTAATTTTAGCTCTTCTCCTAAAAATCATTTCTGTCATTAGTTTCACTGTCACACTTTTCACAGCAAATATAACAGGGCTACCTTTCTTTACTCAACTCTTCAGAAGCTCTGCAAAATTTAATAAAACAGCAAACATATATCCAGAAACCATTTTAGAAAATTAAATGAAATTTTCAGTTTCACTACACAAATTTGGTAAACTGGAGTCCAGGCTTTGCTTTGAACTCTGATGAAAGGAATAATTTCTTTTAGGAGCAACGCTGCCTGATTTAAATTGCAACTGTCCCTATAAAAGTTGTCTTAAACACTTTATTCCACTAGATGGCAGACGTGGGACGCTACATGTAACAAACTGAGTAACTTCTAAACAATAACCCCCAAGAAAAAATAAGACGGTGAGAAGGTAAAATGCGGTCGAAAATGCTAACATGAGGGAATATAAACAAGCAAAGGGGACATATTTAATAATCACAGATAATACTAACAATGGAATATAAAAAGTGATTACTCTCTCCTATCTGAATGTGTGCAATTTCAGGATATAACTCACTCCCTTTCATACTTTGCATTCTTTGATAAAGAAACATTTAAACAAAAAATCTTCCACGAAGAAACAGAGGTAATTAACCAAGCTTGAAAAAGTAACGCCGAAATGTCTTACAGTATGACAAGTCAATTAAAAGTAAATAATTCTAGGATATCCATTAATACCATTATCTTTGTTCCTATTAATAATGATCCATTCACTTTTTCATTCAACACACGTTGGTGGCTGTCTCTGGGCAGGCACTATGTGATCCAGATTGTAAGTAACGCTAAAACTTGTGGATTCCACAATCCTGTTTTACCAACGATTAATTGCACTCCCCCCGGCGTCCCCTGCCCAAAGGATGGTGTGGCTCATTAGGTTATCTAGAGAGTCAACAGCTGAGAGCTCATTCCTAAACTCCTCGTGATTTCTCTCTTACCATCCGCTGCAGTCTCCCGTGGGTGATGTAGCAGAGAACACGCTTGTTCCAGTCTGGCATTTTCTAATTCCCACAGTCATTATACCTTCACTCACTGAGCAGTACCTAGAGGATGAACATACTCATTTGTTAAAAGTTCAGTTCTCACAATTACTATTTCATTCCTTTCACAAATATTTCTTGAATTTCTACTCTGCCCCAGGCACTCAATTGGGTTAAGATAGAAAGTTAGTCACTGTTCTCCAGAGCTATAACCTGGTAAAAGGAGGAAAGGGTGGTCTGTAGTGCATGGAGAGCACCCCACATTGTAATCTCAAAATCATAATCTGGGATCCATAACCAAGGTGTGGGTGTGAAAGACCACAAAGCCCTCCATCACAAGTAAAGAGGAGCAGTCAAATACCGAATACAGGTTTATCTGACTGCAAAGCCCACGGCTTTAAGCTCTGGGCAGTTATATACATACTCTGTGAAAAGCAGTATATTAACAATCTGTTATGCTTCTAGGATCACTCATTCTAATTAGAAATATGTCTTTTCATCAAACCACTTGTAGCAATAAGGATAAGGCATATATAAATAAGTATATATACCGTTTAGAAAGTGCTATCTCAATAAGAAATTATACAAATGAACTTGTATACAAAACAGAAATAGACCCACAAACATAGAAAACAAGCTTATGACTACCAAAGAGGAAAGATGGGGGAAGGGATAAATTAGGAGTTTGGGATTAACATATACACATTATTATATATAAAATAGATAACCAACAAGGACCTACTATATACCACAGGGAACTATACTCAATATTTTGTAATAACCTACAAAGGAAAAGAATCTGGAAAAAAAATAGATATACATGTATGTATAACTGAATCACTTTGCTGTAACCTGAAACTAACACAACATTGTAAATCAACTATACTTCAATTAAAAACAAGAAAGTGCTGTTTGTAAAAGTTCTAGGGAGGCCAGAGAGGCGATGTTATTTATAACTGGGGAGAATCAACAGAGTCTATGCATGAGGTGACACTGAGCAGACCTTGAAGGGTGGATAGGATTTGGACCTGTGATAATGGGCAAAAGCAACGGCCCAGGAGTCATGGATTCGGCAGAGGGAACAGTGGATAGTTCAGAGCGAGCAGAGTGAATGTTTCCTTATTAATTGAAAATAAACGTTTATTGAGCATCTACTATATTCCTGGTAATCTTTCAGACTCTAAGAATTCAGCAGTGAACAAACCAGTTTGTTTTTTTTTAAACCCCTGTTTCTGTGGCATATTATAAATAAGTGAGTAAAATATACAGTATGTCAGAGAATGGTAAATAAATAAAAAAGTCTAACCAGGGAAGGAGATGTGCTGGAGGAGGCCAGAGACCTCAAGGAGGAGGAGAAAGAGAAGAAGCAGCATTCCAGGAGAAGGAACAGTTAGCGCAAAAGTCCTGAGACAAGAATACACAAAGAAATATGGGGAAAGATAAACTGGAGCAAAATAAAGAAAGGCCATCATATTGGCATAGATAATGATATTCTGATGACAGCTAAGACTGTTCCCAAGGGCTTTCCTGGTGGTCCAGTGGTTTAGACTCCACATTCCCAATGCAGGGGGCCCAGGTTCCAGCCCTGGTCAGGGAACTAGATCCCACATGCCACACCTAATAGAGCCCTCACGCTGCAACAAAAAACCTGCATGCCACAACTAAGACTCAGAGCAGCCAAATAAATAAATTAAAAAAACAAAAAAGACAGTTCCCAGATTTAACTGTGTCTTGAATCCAGGGACCACTTCTCCTAAAGCTATTTGGACTCAGAAACCTGCCTGAGTTTGTATACATTCCATTCTGACAATAAAAGGGCAATTCTCCTCCTAAGGGTGACCCATTCCAGTATCCTACAATCGGGGTAGAGAAGCAGTTTAATTCTTGAGTACATTCGCTGGAAGGAGGGGATGTATCTGATGAAATGTGAGGGTAGGTGGTTTACAGTGTAGCAAAGATAACACTGGTTCTCCAGCCAGACTGAGGAGAAGTTCTGGAAAGATCCTGTCACTGTGCGTGGTGACAATTAGGGTATCTGATCAGAGTCAACATTATGTCATAGTCAACACACAGTCAATGGACTATGTTTTGTTGGCTTCTACATCGCAGCAGTCAGCTCCTGCTGCTGTGAAAGTGGCCATGCTTTGCCCGTGCTCATGTCCAGGTCTGCCTTGTGCCAACGATGTCCCTGTACGATGTTCCTCGTGTCACAACCAGGTCCTCACTGAGCCAGTCCTCATCAGTGCGTGGACCAGGCTCAGTGTGGCCTTGCCATCTTCTCTGGCTTCCAAATCATCTTCACCATGATGGCGCACATTCATGGCAAGAAAGAGAAGGTAGGGAAGATAAACACAGATACAAATTTACAATTCGAGATGGCAGACCGGTCATGTACCTTTGTCTCGCTTCCCCTCCCAAGACACCACTTTAATTCATGCTAATTGAATGACTCACCTCGTTATTCCCAGGAAAATTACTCTGAATTTAAAGTAGGCCATTTCTGAACCCCAACAGTTGAGACCATTTCACTGATTCCTTCTGGCTCCAGTAAAAGCTGGAAGCAAAGTGTAGCCTGTAAGGCCTTAAAATTGAGAAGCACTTTTTTCTCAGAAGGGAGAGGATGTGCAAAAGAACTCCCACACCTGCCATCGGGCCTTGGGATGGCAGGTCACTGTCTAATGTGGCTTTCTATGCTTTTCCTCTCAGGACCCTTACTCTTTTCAGCGCTGGTTTGGGAATGAAATTAAGTTCCAGTTATTTCATGAGTGCCACCAACAAACATCAGCAGCACTAAACCACCTGAGCACCCAAGGACAAAGACCTCTCCCTGAGTCTCTATAATTGGTTCTTATCCTTGCACTGAAATCACTAACTGAGATTTAATTGCTGGTTCAAAAACTCAGGAGAAATCACCTAATGGCATTGATTTGTTGGGTCAAGAAGGTAGTGACTTTATTCTACTCTTCTATGAAACACTGTAACCCTTTTAGTCTGCCCCTTCCAGACTTCATCTAGCACAATGTCTGTCTGTATTCCTTACTAGTAAAACAGGGAGATTTCATGAATATAGAAAGAGAATGATGATAGGTAACTGCCAGTTACATCTTCATGAGTGTTGGACTAAATTTCAGAACATGAATTTTAAACTCTAACAAATAGAACAATCAAAATTTAGATAAACCTTAACTGCCTAAATGAAAACAACAAAAATACCATTGAATAACATATTACCAATAACGTGGAATAGGATAAGCATCAGCATCTAGACTATTCTGAAAATTTACTGACTAGATACACTTTTACCTATCTAAATATTCTTCATTTCAAAGGAAAGTGAATATTTTCTTTGTCATCCAAACTGGCCTTCTATAGTGTACCCAAATATGTACCTAAAAGTATCCTCATCAAGAATCTCTATGTATTATGTTTTAAAATTCGCTGTAGAATAAATCTGTAAATACTTATGTACGTGAACAGAGGTGCCAATACAAGTAGATACTGAGATAATACCAAAGGATTAAATTAAAATGTTGAATTAAGAACTTTGATACAGGGCTTCCCTGGTGGTGCAGTGGTTAAGAATCCTCCTGCCAATGCAGGGGACACGGGTTTGAGCCCTAGTGCGGGAGGATCCCACATGTCGTGGAGCAACTAAGCCCGTGTGCCACAACTACTGAGCCTGCGCTCTAGAGCCTGTGAGCCACGACTACTGAAGCTCATGAGCCTAGAGCCTGTGCTCCACAACAAGAGAAGCCACCGCAATGAGAAGCCTGTGCACTGCAACAAAGAGTAGCCCCTGCTCACCGCAACTGGAGAAAGCCCACGTGCTGCGACGAAGACCCAGCGCAGCCAAAAATAAATAAATAAATAAAATTTTTTAAAAAAGAAGTTTGATACAGAAAATATAAGACAATAGACTTTTTTTCTTGGATAAAATCTTCTTAAAAGGTATAAAGGAAAATACTAGAATTTTAAACCTTGCAAAGAGCAAATTTTTTTAAATGTTGCAACAAAGCATTATAAAAATTAAAACGTAAGTAACAAATTGAGTGAAAATATTTCCATTTTACATAAAAGACAAAAGATCAGAATCCAGAATATATATATAAAGAATAAAAACTACCTCCCCCCAAATATCAAATAATATATACAGCAACTCTCAGATAAGGGGAAAGTATAAATATACATGTGCCCCTACCTTGTTACAGTTCAGAGAATTAGACATTAAGTCTCAATAATACTTCCTTTCTTACACAGCAGTTTTTTGAAATTTGATACTATCAAGATTTGACAATGGTGTGAGAAGACAGTTACACATGCCACTGGCTTTATAAATAGGTACAGCCGCATAGAAGGACAATTTGTCTGAATTTGCCTAAGACTCAGTAAATCCCTCCTTTGAATCTATCCCCCGAAAAGATCTGCAAATGCCTACAAGAAGATATATTCAAGGATAAGTCAAGAATTGTTTGTATGGCAAAACATGTATTCAGTGAAACGCTATTTCTCCAGGTGCTTAATAGATATTAGCAAAAAAGGATTTCTCAATCAGGTATGTTGAGGAAATTCTAAGTTAAACTATTGATCACACTTCATTACTGTGGGATTTCTCAGTGAGTTAGGTGCCTTACTCTGCACTATGAGTTTCTGGGGGCCTGTAGCAGAGAGCACTTCCCACACTTACTGAACCACTAAAATCTTCTTTCAGGGATCCAAGGAACTAGTGGTTTAGGGAATGAGCTTTCAGAGATGCTGAGCTACTTGATGGTGCAAAACAGCTGGGGGCCTCTTTCCACAAAAGGGCCAGTGGAGTGGCAGGCTCTAGAACTTAGTGGTCAGGCAGATTGAGCAATGAGTAGACAAGGAAGAAATAAGACCTTCTAGATTTTTCTTTAGGAATGTCCAGAGAAGTAGGATTGGAGATAGAGGGCAACAAAGGATTGAGGGCAGGTGTATTCTGTTTTGTATTGTTTTATTTGTGGGTTGGTTTTTTTTTTTCTATTTTTGTTTGTAGTGTGGAAGACACATGTGTTTGTTTGTAAGTAGTTGGAAGTGATCCAGTAGAGGGGCAGAATTTCAAAATACAGACACACCGGAGGAGGTGCATTCCTGAGAGCCTTGCCCTGAGGCAGGGAAATTCTGGCAGTTAGTGGAAGGGTTTGGAATGCAGACCTAGATCGATTGGCAAATGAAGGAGGGAAATTATAACTCGAATACAGATTAATGTACTATTTTCTACGTTTTTCAATAAAGTAGGAGGTTCAAAGATCTTCTATGAAGGAAGAGAAAACCAGTGTGCCAAGGTTGAGGTGAGCAAGGATAGTTGAACAAAGCACCTGTGGGCGGGAAGGGGGATAAACTACTTCATTTTTCTAGCATCTCTTCAGCTTAGCACCAGTATTTTCCTTATTTTTCACTCATTTACCATTTGTACATGAATTCGCTTTTATTAAAAATAACCAAAAAACCCCAAAATGTCCAGATTTCTTTATTTTACAGAGAGAGTGATATGATCAATAAAGACAGTGAAGAGGAGCAAGAGGAGGTAGTTGGAGGGAGGGGACGGATATTTTCTTTGGGGGGAAGGTATAGCAAAGATTTTATTTTTTTTAAAGAACAATAGTAAAGGCAGTAAAATAGTAAACAGTAGTGAAAATAGTAAACAATAGAAGGTCTTGATGACCTCTGCATCCAGAGGGTGGGCGAAATAATAAATATGGATGCCACTAGAATTTTCAAATACTGTTCTGAGCTCCTAATCAAGCAGACCACTTAAAACCATTTCTTCTCTAGGAAAATAAAAAGCACTCAATCCGGGACGCACGTTGTTAGCACCACGGCTCTCCACCAGAGGGCAGCATGTCCTCAGTTTTGAATGGGCTTTGCGCCCCTTCTCGAGTTTTTTTTTTTTTTTTTTTTTCCTTTTCAAGCAGACTGAGGCTAAACACAACGTGTTTCACCTGGGAACACCGATATGAACATAACACATTCCTCCCCTATGAAGGCACAGGTGAGATTTTACTGGACACATGTTCACCATTTGCAGGAACACAGACCTGACATACATAAAGAACATATTAAATGACAATGGGGACAGTGGAGAAGTTGTTTGAGATTACGTAGTTTCGTTCTACACAAACTGGCAGAATTTTTCTCTTTAATAAGCACTGTTTACCTTCAGAAAATCTATCTTCCTGTCTTAGGTGAGTATATATTCACCAAAACCGGTTAGCAACATATACTGCTTATGTAAAAACATGATGGATATGTATACTGTTTTCCAAGCTTAAAAAATATGTATATAATTTCTTTGAGACCTTGCTTCCAATACAAATATTATATTACAATGTTTTAATCTTTACTAAGTACCAAAAAGGTGCTGGGTTCTATAATTTATACCAAAAATAAAGTTAACTGGAGGGTACTAATAATATAAGAACCCAGCTTTTATCATTTTAAAATTTTAATTCACAAGAAGAACAATACGGTGTTGCAGTGGGCATATTTTCCAAGTTGGTAGAGATTGTTTAGACCCCACAAAATTAAGTGATTTTAAAAAAAGCAAAGTCTTATTGACTCCATAGCCTACTTGAGCACTTTGCAATTTAAGTAATTGTGATTTAATGAAACATCAAAGAACCTAGAAGTAAAACCCTGTGGTTTATTTCACCCTCATTAACTTTGAAACAGATTTGTTTTGTTGGGGTTTGCTTTTGCTTTAAATTCCCTGAAGCTTGGGTTGCTTTCACAGGGTGAATTATTTACTAATACATATCACTCTCAAAATAGAAGATTTCCCATCAAACTACTGGCACCCACTAAACGCTAATAACCTAGGAATTTGGCTGTGCAGAAAAGCAATCTAAAGTGTCCAGGAATGAATTGCTTGTTTCACAGATAATTCTGCCTCTGCACAAAAGAAACAGGGGAGAGAGAGCCTCACTGTTCTTTTGATAACACATAGTAGAGCCTCTCCCTGGCTGTCTCCTTTGCCCGCTCCAGGAATGAAGGTGGAAATGTAACTCAAAGCATCCTGGTTTCTGCTCATTATGAATCTGTAAAGTCCTGTCATTTAGGAAATGTGTCTCAATTTCCGTGGACATGAAGCAGGAAGGTCAGACTGAGCTTTAATCAAAGGTGTCTCTCTGTCAGGATAAGAGGTTTCTCTCCCTCCTGAATGTGGCTTTAATTTGGTTGCTTTTTTTTTTTTTTTTAAAGATGCCTAAAGCCATGTTGGGTCCTGGCTGTGACTGTTGTCATTTAATCCCTGAAGCCTAGGGAAGACACCGATGTTGTCACTGACAATTTACCCTTGCAGTATTTCTCTGCTAAACTGGGAGGGATTTTGTCACTGGTGCACTATCAAAAATAGATGAAGTCCTCGCCCCTTATTAAGAGATGTCTTGTCAGGTGAGCTAACATTTATAATATAACCCTAGCAATGAGCGGGGCCCCTCTCTTGCAGGAAACGTGCAGGCATGCTGTGCTGCCAGGGGATGGTCCCCTCCTGGGGAGGGGGTACTGCATGGCTGTCACCCCATTTCCTTCAGAGGTTTCCCCTTTTCTCTGAACTCTCTGTCGTAGTTGCTGCACCTCCCACTGTCCAGGCAGCATCCCCACTGTTACCAGTATGTTTCTCCCTCTCTCCCCCTCCTCTCTCTCTCTCTCTCTCTCTCTCTCTCTCTCTCTCCACCTTTCTCTCTCCCTCCCGCCCCCTTTCTCTCTCCCTCCCGCCCCCTTTCTCTCTCCCTCCCTCCCCCTTTCTCTCTCCCTCCCTCCTTCCTCTTTTTCGGGAAGGGGCTTTGGTAATCACAGCCCCTTTCTTTCATAGGAGAGAGAATCCCTTTCACTTTCCCAGTGGCCCAGATGCCAGAATTCATTCCTCATTAGGTGGGCATTGTTGATTTCCTCCGAGAAACCGGGGTTGCTAGAAGCATTGCTAACTCGGGTAGTTCTTGGGCTGAGAAGCGTGTCATAGCACTACATGGTTATCTCTGGGGGTATCTCTCCTCCCACACACTTGGGGATCTCATCTAAGCTTTCCTTTTCAATTCAGAAGGCTCTCAAATCCCAATAAAGTGCAGGACTATATGTGTTATGAACAAAATTTGATTTCTGTTCAAGTTTGGGGAAAAAATACGGGTCTGCACCCTTGTGCTTTAGACATGTAAGGTGGTCAGGAGGGCACAGCCAACCCCAGGCAAAACTGTGTCCTCCACCACTACCCCTGCCAGCCCACTTTCCCCAGGCACCTTTTCTTCCCCATTTTTCCTTCTGGCTGGCTATCTGCTGCTGGCTGACAGATAATTAATACCAGCTTAAGTTGGGGCCATTTCCAGGGAGATTTACAACTGAAAAAGGAGAAGTAAGGAAGACCTGCCGTATGACCTTGGAAAGCTTCTTTCTCATGTTCTAAATAAAATCTCTAAAGTGACTCCAAGGATGTTGCCCAGGATTAGGGACTTTCAAAAGGTCTAGGACCATCTCCATGTCCTCTTCCTTCACTGTGATAGCCTTTTCCTAATGAAGTGCATGTCCTTTTGTTAAAACACTTTGAACTATAGAATCTTCAAGAGATTAAGTAACAGTGCTTCAGGGAATAGAAGGAACTATTCTTTCAGTGCCACGAGTATTTCCCTCCCTAGTTTTTGGTTGCAAATAACACCAGCTTTCACTATACAACATCTAGACATTTGAAAACCATTTACCAGACTCAGAATATCACACTGACAAGAATCCTAGTAGCTCTGTTTCCCTCTAGTCCACCTAATATCAATGGAATCAAAGTCAAATTCTTATCTACAGGTCTTGCCCTCTCTACCCCATTACCAGCCACATTCTTTCTCTGTCTCTATATTCTTGCATTTGTCAGGACTCTTAGTTAAGGGTGGCAGAATCAGACTAAGAGCAAAGAAAAAGAGTTTGTTGTTTAGATATGAAGGTATCCCACAGAAACCAAGAAAGGGTTGACCAGCAGACCATGGTAAGGGTGGGGCCTCAGATGAGCCTCAAGTATGGAAGCAGGACCATGGGATCATGGCAGGGCTTCCCACCTCTGCTGTGTGTTCTTTAGCCATATTCTTTCTCTTTCTCGAGCACATGCCACCTCTATCTCAACTGCTGTCATGATCTCTGCTCCTATGGCGGAAAAACACAACCACTAAGCGATCGGAATTTTACACAGCATAGCTTCTGCTATCTGGACAAACAAAGACATCTTTCTCAAAACAAATTTTTTAATGCAGGCTCATATTTCTATGAGCCTATGTAGGCACCCTCACCTTGGGCTGCAAATATGATCAGGAAGTGTACTCGCATGTCAGCGCTTGTTGTCACCAAATGGCCAAGTAGAGGTCAGAAGGGGAAGGCATAGCTATAGTAGCCTGAATAATGGCCCCCAAAGATATCCAGGTTCTAACCTCTGGAACCTGTGAATGTTACCTATGTGGCCAAAGTGACTTTGCAGATGGGACTAAGTTAAGAATCTTGAGATGGGAAGATTATTCCGGCTCATCCAGTGAACCATAAATGAAATCACAAGTGTCCTTTTAAGAAAGAGGGAGATTCAACTTTAAAGGATATGGAAGCAGAGATTGCAACAATGTGCTTTGAAAATGGAGGAAGGGACCACAGGCCAAGTAATACAGGCAGCCTCTAGAGACTGGAAAAGGCAAGGAAGCAGGTTCCCTCCCAGAGCCTCTGGAGGGTGCACAGCCCTGCTGATGGCTTGATTTCAGCTCAGTGAAAACCATTCTGGATTTCTGGCTTCCAGAACCATAAGAGAATAAATTTGTGTTGTTTAAGCAACTTTGTGGTGTTTTATTACAGCAGCCATAGCAAACTAATACAGAGGTTCTTTTTTTTTTTTTTTTTTTTTTGCGGTATGCGGGCCTCTCACCGCCGTGGCCTCTCCCGCCGCGGAGCACAGGCTCCGGACGCACAGGCCCAGCGGCCATGGCCCACGGGCCCAGCCGCTCCGCGGCATGTGGGATCCTCCCGGACCAGGGCACGAACCCGCGTCCCCTGCATCGGCAGGCGGACTCCCAACCACTGCGCCACCAGGGAAGCCCAATACAGAGGTTCTTAAAATACAAGGAGGGGAGGCAATGCCTTGGAAGGGAATTCCTGGTGAGGTTTTGAGCCGTCAGTGCAAAAGACACCTGCAGAAGACTGTTGTCAGAGCCTCAGGAGAGGGGGCATTGCAGTGTTAGCCAGCTTCTGACTTCCAATTAGAGACTTCAGATACATACAAAGAAAATGCATCATGACTGAACAAGTAGATGCAAATCCTTTCTGAGTTAAGTGGGAAACGTTCAAAAGAAGTAGAACTGGCTATAAATGGTCACACGGGGGGAAGTTTAAAGAGAAAGTGGGTATGAGGAGAAAAGATCTGAATAGACAAGGAAAGAGATGTGTAAGGTCCTAGAAAGAGCACTAAATAGGAAATTAGGACTCCGTTCCTAGCTCCCTGATTCTAGTTCCAGAGTAGGATGGGTTCTCCGCCTTCTTAGCCTTTGTCCAGGCAACTCTGAAGTGAGGTCTCTAGTGACCTGATCCTGAAGATCCCCTCCAGCTTGAGGACACTGCGATCCTCAAACTTCTGTCTGGATGTTGGCCTAGATATTGCCCTTAGTTCCTGGGGCTCCTGAAGTTTATGTTCACGTGCTTTGACATGGTAGATATATTGACACAAAATTCTGTACAACTAAAATGGAAAACCCCCAGCTGGCCATGTACAAAATCTCAAAGACTACTTGGTAAGAAACAGAACAAGAGAAAATAAAGACATGACCCTTGCGTTAGCCCTGGAAAATATCTTCACAGTGGACTAACTGCTTATCGAGGCAAATGCGAATATTCCTCAAGGAAATCTGGAGACAGTTCTGTAGAATTGAAGGTAAAACACAAATCCATCAGCACCACTAGAGGGAAGAACACATTCCCTGGTGATGGCAGAATTTATTGGTAACAGAAAAGATAGCACTTTTAAAAAATAAGGTAATTTCTATGTTTGCGGGGAATAAATTGAAGATAAACACATATGCCTGAAATTGGCACATCAAAACTTACTTTGTCCTAAATTTCTCATCTGTGTTCTTTTTGTCGGCTAAAATCATAGGAATTCTCACAAAAATTATTAGTTATTAGAATCCCTATAATTTAAAAAACATAGCCATAAATTATACTTTCAATAGCTTCAAATCATCTGCATAGCTCTGTCACCTGTATGGAAATAAGAAAGATTTTTTGTTCAATTCTGAAACTGTAATAAAAAGAGAAACTGTGTATGCCAGTTCAATACTGCATTGGATGAAATGTACAGACTCCAAAATATAGTGGGTTAATCAAAGAGGGTTCAGCTCTTCTCTCATTAGAGTAAGTCCAGAAGTAGGCAATCCAGGGTTAGTCCACAGACGCCACAAAGACACCCTTCCATCCTCCTGCTCTGTCATCCTCAGTTCATCCATGGATACAAGACAGCTCCAAAGTCAACTCACTCTGCATGCCAGGCAAGAAAAAGAAGGGAATGAGAATGGCTAAGGGTGTAAGGTGGGAGGTTTATTGTTCCCTTTAGAAGGCTTTCCTGAAAGCAGCATCTACTTGTACTACGTATGTTACCAGAGCTATGGCCCTGGATTTTTTTTTTTTTTTTTTTTTTTTCTGGCTGCATTGGGTCTTCGTTGCCCTGCATGGGCTTTCTCTAGCTGCTGTAAGCAGGCTCAATAGTTGCGGCTCACGAGCTCTAGATCACAGGCTCAGTAGTTGTGGTGCATGTGCTTAGTTGCTCTGCAGCGTGTGGAATCTTCCTGGACCAGGGATCAAACCCGTGTCCCCTGAATTGGCAGGCGGATTCTTAACCACTGCACCACCAGGGAAGTTCCTATGGCCCTCTTTATTCATCCCCTGCTGCAGATGTTTTTAGCTGGGTACCTTGCTTTCTTAAAGAACATCAGAATGTCTTTTAGAAATAAAGTGAAGGAGGATGGGTATGCAGCTAAAATGTCTGCCATACTCTTGAAAAACTGTCAACTATCTTATTTGCCTCGATGAAAATGATCATTAGAGCTTCTCTTACTGCTATTTTAAAAACCAAGAAGAATACTTTAGTAGTAGGGTGTATTCATTAAGAATCTTTTGGTTGCAAGGAACTGAACCAACTGACAAGCTGAAGCAAAAAGTGGGAGAGGGATTGTTAGACGTATACTAACTAGTGTATTTCATAAAAGTGAATAAATGTTTGAGTAACCTACTCTCAGAAAGAAAAGGAAACAGGAATGCTTCAGGATGTCTTGGATTTTTTTTCTGTACAAATCTGCCAATAACAGGTACAGACCACATAGTGCATCTTAAAAAATAGCACCCTAAAATTGCAAGGTGATAGGTGCCAGCTCATGTCATACAGCTGGGTTTTTATAGGTCATTGAATAGAAGGCCAGTATTTTCTGAATGACAGGGCACATGATAGTATCCATTAATCCCTTGGATATCACCTCTTTGGCCACTTTTGCTGTAAAGTGAATCTGGTGATAATATGTTTAACTCTGACAGTGCATATGACCTTCAATAAACTCATAGATGATGTGCATAGGTATGAAGGAAAGAAAAAGAATCCAGAGCATGCATATCTCTTCTGATAGTAAAAAAAAAAAAAAAATCCCCGATTTATTCACTGATGGCAGGGACCCAATTTAGTTGATCTAATTACCAGGTGCCCAGAAAGCATCCTTGAGGTTTGGTGCCAGATTGAGGTTCAGAATGGGATGCCATTGCTTGAAAAATTCCAGTTCCTAGAAGAGACTTTAAGGTGCGATGTGTGTTACCAATTGCTCTCTTGCACCCTTGTTCTGCACCAAGAAAACATCACAAGTAGGTGGCCCTCTTTCGACTTTGGCCCTAGAAGGGTACATGGAGCAGACCTGACCTGAACCCTACCTGCAGCCTGGATTAGCATTCCCATGGCAACGTGTGATGCAAGTGAAGGAGAGAGAAGTGCTTATTTTTGTAAACCACTGAGATTCTCAAGGTTATCTGTGACATAGTAAAACAAAATGAAAGCAGACTAAGATGCTAAGTAAACAGGTCAGAGACAATGTACAACATACTTCTTTCAAATATGATACAGACTGTCTTCAAAATCTGAAGGGGACCACCATGCCATGTGCGGTGCTTCCATCTCCATGTCAGGGACACCAGGTATATAAACTTGTATTTTAGGTTGGAAATAATATCCCAACATATTCTAAATCATTAATGCCATAGAAATGTCATAGTAACAACCTGAGAACTTTTGCAGATGTTATCTCCTACTCCTTGAACCAAAACATCTGGGGGTATTTCCCTTTTCCTGTTTTCTCAGGCCCAACACCTTGATATCATTGATGTAATGAACACAGAGAGTATTCACTCTTGATGGCCTGCTGGGACCCCCTTGTCCAGGCTGGCATATCAGTGTCCCAGTGCTTTGAGCATTACCTGCTAATGACTAGCGGTGGTTCTGACCAAGGCAACTTCCCCCCAAAGGAGCGTTTGGCAAGATCTGAATACAGTTTTGATGGTGACACTGTGGCAGATGGGGAGAGGGTGGGAGGAGAAGGAATGCTGCTGGTGTCTAGTGGGTAAAGTCCAGGGATGCAGCTAAGCATCAAATAATGCAGAGATAGAACAGTCCCAGCTGGACGACAAACTGTCCAGCCTAGAATGTCCATAGTGCCAGGGCTGAGAAACCCTGCTCTGGAGAGTGGCTATTAACAAAAGTCAGCTGCTTCTCCCTAGCTGTTTATTCTGATTTTGTAATTCTAGTGAGAAAGAAGAATATTTTCCCAGCTTGGGTCAGGTGCCCACCCCTGGATCAGTTATCTTTGCCAGGATGGCATGGCCCAGTAAGGCACACATGAAAAGGGAGACCCAGTCCTCAGAGTGAAGCAACAGAAGGCAGACAGTGAGCTTTTCTGAAAGTCAAGGGAAGCAGGGAAAGGCATAACTTCAGCCAAGACAATTATGCTCACTAGAGCGGGGTGGTGATCGGTAACAGGCATCTCTTTCTGAGGAGTGAAAAATGATTGAATCTTCATACACACAGCAGTCGCTGGAGCTGCTGCTGTAACCGGAGCAGATGTGAACCTCATTCCAGGCTCTTAAAGCCCAGGACAGGAGCTGTATTATACATCTCCCTGTATTTCCCTACTTCCCATGTGTCCCATCTCTCAGTTAACTGAGACTATTTCTTTTCCTTGCAAAATGAAGTATACATACACAGGCAGGCACACGCACGTGAGTGCGCACACACACACACACACACACACACACACATGCAGTGCTCAATGTTGATTCAATTTGAATTTTCAATCTATCCCCATAAGAACTGGTGAAACACACAACCAGCTGCAGATAAAGGAAAGGATGCTGCTATAATCTTTATTGGATCACCTCTTGCTTTGGTTGTTCAATTCTGTTTCAGGCACTAACTTTTTTGTTCTACCTAAGTCTTCCCTGGAATTCTTACTTTCTCAAATGGGAGTAATAATAGTTACCTCCTATTGAGTACTCACTCAGGCTCCATGTTCATAAATATGTGTGTGTGTGTGTGTGTGTGTGTATACACATATACATGTATATACTAGATATATATAATACATTTATGCACATATATACTTATATGTGTGTATATACACAAACACACATATGTCTAATTTTAATCCTCACAACTTTCTTATGAGGTAGGACTATTATTATCAATGAAGAAAATTAGTCGTAGAGAGTTTAGATAACTGGTTCAATGTTATATATTTCCAAAGTATGTAGTAGAACTGGAATACAAACCCAGGTCTGTAAAACACCAAAATCTTTGGCTTAACCACTGTCTTCTCCTGTCCTCTCTTACTCTAGACTTTCCCCTACTTCCCCATCCCAAGCATGAACCATAATACATTCCAACATCCTCAGGAGCTAAAACAGTTTAATGAGATCTCACCTAACTGTCACAAAAACCAAATTTAAGCCAAAAATGCTAATCAAAGTTGACCACACTTACGGTACTTAATGCTTATTGAAGACAATCTGAATACATAGCTGAGGCGAATATCACCACTTGGCAACAATAGAATTTTCATGTTACTCAGGATAAGTACAGAGCACACAAGTGATTTCAGGCCAGGTGGTAAATTCAGAATGAGAGAGCCCTCATTGCAGCCACTGTCTCAACAGAGATACCATGTATGAGGCTGTAATGGCAACCATCTCCCTGCAGATCACCCAGCAACATGCTGTCAGATCAACCCAGCCGGAATGAACGCTGGGTGTTAAAGAAAGTATCAAGGATTTCCCAACGCTCTGTGGATTTCAGACCCAGCACTTCACTGGCTTTTACCACAGAGGGTACATGAGTGGAGCATGCTTGTGCCATGCCAGCTCCTTGGAAGGTTGTGTCTCATTTAGATCATCAAAGCCATTGGCCAGACATCCTGTCACCCCCTGTGCTCTGTACAATGCCAAGCATTCTATAGACGGTCCTCCAAGTGCTAAATAATAACAGTGTCTAGCTTTCATGGGCTATTTGCAGTACAGTCATTCTTAATACTCATTCTATTAACTGCCGTTGTCTCTGCTCCTGGTGAGAAACAGTGTTATGAGTGACAAGATGGACACCTGGTTAAAAGACGTCTTCAGAAATAGAACTCCTCGCTCCCAATCATTTCAACTTCTTACAGCATTTGACTGAAGTAAAGCACAAAAAAATTTAGCAGCTTGTCCTTTATGCTAGTTGCAAAATTTACAGCCATCCCTTCACCTGCAACTTCTCTGAGAACCTATCTGCCTTTGAGGGCTAACATGACATAATTCTAACTCCACTATATGATAAAATGGTAAAGAGGAATTTTCTGCTTGGAAGAGACCATCTCATTTCAATATGCTGTGACATCTTTTGGAAACCAATATCCTCTATAATAGGGAATGGCTGCAGATCAAGGGCAATCATTACTGTGATTTATGAGCAGTGCAAGCAGATGGTTTTTTGAATATTTGGCCTTTTCCCAAAAACCTCATGCAAGCTAAGCCATTGTATCTCATTGCATGAAAAGCCTTTGCTTCCAGGTAAAGGGATGGGCTGACTCAGAATCTGACTTTGTACTTGAAAACAGAAACAGAAGATGCTGCTAACCTAAAGAAAGCCAATGAACTATTTTTTATTTTCCCTACAGCTAGGAGCAATCATAACTACAGACCAAGCTGTGTCAGCCAAAAATAGAGAGAGCCAGATACCTGGTCTGGAAGGTGAAGATGTTTCATTTTGTTGTGGTTATTAGATTATCAATTTTCTCCCCTCAAGACCTGTGTGATTCACAGGGAACACTATTAGCCTGGCAAGAATTAATTACAGCCCTGATGAAGGTGACCTTCCAAACAAAAGCAAAAAGGCAAACTAGTCTTCATGTGAAGTACCTGAGAACTTAGATATGGCTAGGATTCTAAACAGGATCATGGGAAATACTCTGATTTAAAAGGAGTATGCTGTGCTCTTTTAAGTGGAAGGCCAGGTGAGTGGGACCTTACGCTGAGCTGTGACCAAAAAATTGCTATTATCTGCATTATTCAATATTTTGAAATTTTAAGGCTTTCGTTTCAATTTGGTTGGTCATTTCACCGGTCAAAAGAGTGAGAATTTTTTGAGGACTAAGGATTGACAATGATAAAGATTTATCATTTCATCTCAGCATCAGAAGACTAGGGGATGTTGTACACATAAGTGAAGGAAGCCAGTCAGAGTGACTTGAAACAGGG
Source organism: Kogia breviceps (assembly GCF_026419965.1). Lineage (NCBI taxonomy): Eukaryota > Metazoa > Chordata > Mammalia > Artiodactyla > Physeteridae > Kogia > Kogia breviceps. The sequence continues at coordinate 64,749,876 of NC_081318.1, read as the reverse complement.
AACCACGAAAAGTGATTTTTCCACAGTCAATGTATCCAACAATGTGTCATTAGCTTGCGATTCTACTTGTTTCTCTGTCTTTCTGGAGAATTAATATTGGGAAAATGTACAAAGTAATCAAATGAGTCTTTAATGATCCTACATTCTTTCCTGTAGCAATAAAAATCCTCCCTCTCCTTCAGTTTCTCAGCGCTCAGCAGTCCAGCAATCTTCTATTTCGAACTGTGGGTTCAGGAAACATTTTGCTATCAGTAAGAAACCTCAAAGTAAGCCTCAAATCACTTTTGTTATTATGAAGATTTTATTTTCAGGTTGCAATGGAAGACTTCAGCACCTGTTCAAAGGATTTCGAGGGTAAGCAATAAGAGGGGGAAGGATGGCTTTTTCCCCTTGCAGTGCCACTAAACTGCCACAATGCTGGTTTTCCCAGAGAAAAGCCTCCCTCTGTGACAGATTTTGCCCCCAGCAGGTGCCAAACATTCCAGAAATGAACAGCGAGGCCTCTGGCACTCTCCACCTGTGTGTCTAAGACCACACTAGGCTCAGCTCATCTTTTTGCCCTGTAAACAGGCATTTGCACTCAGGAAAATGTTATATTTTCAGTTCTATTAATAGTCTTTATTCCACAAATTCTGTTTTTATTCATTCACTTATTAACCACTTATTCACACATCAATTTAACAAACATTTATCAATTGCCTGGACTAGGTTCAGGACACAGGTGGGTTCCCAGCTCTGAACAGAACAGACAAGGCCCATGTCCTCATGAGACTTACATAAATTTATGTCTCTGCTTAACTTCATGTTATTTGGTTTTACCTTTAATAATTTCTTGAGTGAATTATTTCTTGTTTCATAATGAAAAATTTAAACTATGAATTTGCCTCTGACTGCAGCTTTGATAATATGCCATTAATGTTCTTAATTAATGTCATCCTTGTTATTATTTTTTCTAACAGCTGATTTGAACTTCTCTTTGACTTAAGAGTTTAAAGGAGGCTAGTTTGCAATAATGTTTGTTTCATCTCCAATAGAGATGTTTTGCTTCCTTATTATTAATTTCTGGTTTATTTTGCATTAGGGCCAAAGAATGTATTCGTTATAATTCCATTTTCTAGAACTTACTAGTTTCTTTGTGGACTTGTAGTTTCTCAGTTCTGATAAATGTTTTATTGTGAGTTGACAAAAATGTATATTCTGTTAGTAATGAAGAGTTAGAAGTATGTCAATGAAATATATTATAACTTATGTTATTTAGATGCTACTATTTTATATATTATATTATTATACTAAAATACTGCATAATATATTTATTATTTATATTATAAATATAAATGTCATTATATTATTAGGTACTATTATAAATTGTTTTATTTATATGTTCTTTTTCTTTATGCTTGACTTTTTGATCTGTTACAAACTGAAAGAGGTAGGTTCAAAATCTCCTAATATTTTTAGTTTGCTTTATATATTTTGATTTTTAAAATTTAGTACATAAAAATTAATTACTATTAAATTTATACAAAAAGAACCTCCTGGTCCCATTTAATTGTTTTTGCTATGAATTCTATTTTCTTTGATATTAATATTGCTATCTGTGCTTTTTATCTGTTGTGTTCACCTAATGTGTATTGTTCCTAGCTTTTATTTTGAAATGTCCCTTCCTTGTGTATCTCTTACATGGCATCTAGCTTAACTTTTTAGATTTTGTTTTGTACTTTTATCTGTTATATGCTTGTTAACCATACCTGAACATCTTCATTTTCTTATTTAAAAGGTTAACCCATTTAAATTTATTATCATAATTTATATATTTGGTCTTACTCTGTTCCCTTTTCATTTACAATGTTTTATGCTTACCACTTGATAAGCATACTCTTGTATGCCTACTCTTTTTTTCCCCATTTTTTTGCTATATTGATCAAATTTTTTGTTTTACCTCTATTTCCAACTAGTTGATTGCCTTTGGTTTTCCAAAGGTGAATATCTCTGGTTGTCTCCTGATGTCTACTTGCTTCTGTACCATTTGTTGAAAGGGCTGGTTTTCCTCCATTGGACTGCATCTTTGTCAAAAATCAATTGGACATACTTGTGTGGGTCCATTTCTCGGTTCTCTATTCTGTCCATTGATCTATGTGTCTATCTCTCTGCCAATAACACACAGTCCTGATACTGTAGAAACTGGGTAGACTGATTTCTTCCAATTTTTCATTTTTCAAATTGTTTTAGCTATTCTAGTTCCTTTGATTTAACCATTTAAATATTAGAATAACCTTGTGTATATCTACAAAAATAATTCTTGGTTAGTTTAAGTGTACCTTTTATTTTTTCAGAATTTTTTTGTTTTTGTTTTTTATTACGCGGGCCTCTCCTGTTGCAGAGCACAGGCCCCGGACGCGCAGGCTCAGCGGCCATGGCTCACGGGCCCAGCTGCTCCGCGGCATGTGGGATCCTCCCGGACCGGGGCATGAACCCGCGTCCGCTGCATCGGCAGGCGGACTCTCAACCACTGCGCCACCAGGGAAGCCCTTAAGTGTACCTTTGAGTAATCTTTTTTATCAGGAATAATATGAGGGGTATAATTTCTAAAGCTCATAATAAATATATCAATATATACTAAATAAAAATTCTTTTTCTATACATGAATGATATCATGATTGAATAGGAAATTCCTGGTTAGAGCTCAAATTCTTTTTATTTGCTCCAAAATTCTACAGACATTGCTCCACCAGTATCTAATGTTTTTTGTTATGCTGGAAAAAAACAAAACCAGTCAGATTTCTCTATTTTTTCTTTCTGGATGTGCAGAAGACTCTTTGTTTACTGTTGAAATTCAAACATTTCACCAGGACATGTTTAGGTATTGTTTTCGTTTTGCCCACTTTGTCTTATGTGCTGCATCAGGATATTCTTCACCTCAGGAAAATTTTATACTGTTATTTTCTGATGTTTGCTGTGTTCAATTTGTTCTCTCTTCTCGGAAGACCAATTTTCTGTAGGTGTCTTTTACACCTGTGCTCTTCACTCTTGTTAATTTCCTCTCTTTGTTCTTATCCTCTGAATCCTGGGAGAATTGTTGAAAGATGTCTTCCAAGTCACTGATTGCTTCTCTGAGAGAGGATTCTTATCTGTACTGCTTCTAACATAGATTTTAATTTTCTCATTATGTTTTTAATTTCTTTACAATTTAAACTTTTCTTGTCAGTTCCTTTTATACTTACAAGTGTGTAGAAACCCCTTTTCCACTTCTTTTATATCATCTTTCTTCTCTCATTTCAGAGATTCTGTGTCTTCTTAAACTTAATTGAGTGCACAAAAAAGATGTAATTGTGTTCCCTCTAGTAAATCTTCACTAGTTGAATAAGTAATATGTGAACAGGAAAAACAATCAACCATGACAAAAATATATGTAATTAAGAGCAAATTTCCCTCTTATCCCAAATATCTCTCCCTTTCCTATAATCAAACATTGTTAATAATTTCTCATTTCCCTTTATGTATATATAAGCATGTAAATGTATATTTATGTTTTCTGTTTTTAATACAAATGAGATGATTTTCTATAAGCCTTGTTTTTTTTCACTTAATATATCTTGAAGATCATTTCATATTAGCATAAACATTCTACTTCATTCTATTAACATATAACAACACTGTTCTCAAAGTAGTACACAAGTAGCATTCATACAAATACCTTTTTTACATGTTTATAAACACTTCTTTAAATGTATCACAGAATGGCTATCACATTTATTCACTGAAGTAACACTGTTCTTAAAGTAGTGAGCAAGTAGCACTGAGTCCACCGTAATTAATTCGTCTACTACCCCATGATGGACATTTAAGTTGTCACAAGTATTTAATCATGGAAACGTTTTTTAAAAGCATGGTCTTCCTTTGAATTGTGGTGTTGTTTTTATTTCTTGAGGGATTGTAAATATTTGTTCTTTTTTTTTTTCTCTTCGATTTCCTTTTTCCTTGTTTGCACATTCTTGAATAATAAAAGATACTTCCAAACTTGGTGCTTATCCAACAACACGATGCCTTAATTCTCCTTATTTCTTCTCACCCATTCCACTTTTTTATGGTGTATTCCTTCCAAACATAAAATTGAGGTGCCGATTTATTTTATAGACCCATTCAAGAGAGTCTGAAGGTATACACATCAATATGTTAATATTTATCTATGGGTAGTTGAGTTATAGGAGATTTTCACTTTCATCTTTATGCCTTTTTGTATTGTTTAAATCCTTTACATTGAAAATATATCAATATTATAAGAAGAAAAAAATTCAGTGAAAAATTTAAATAGAGCATTCCCAGTTCAACAACTCAAATATGGGAGTAGGAACCACTGAAAGTGAAAGCTGTCACAGAAGAGGGATTTCATCTCTGTGCCATTTTTCAAAGGGTATTGAAGCCAGTGGCAAGCTTTCTATTTGTTCTGGTCCTCCTAACAGAAATAACAGACACTTTTAGATGTCAACCCAAAAGACATTTCCCCTTCTTTACTGCTAACAAAATCTCAGTTTTGTTTAGACAGAAAATGGAGCTACAATCAAAGGATTAAATAGATGAAAGTTCAATGAAAGGACTATTTAGAGTGGTCTGAGCAAGCTCCAAGGATCAGCAATAGCAGAGAGCTAATACCTACTTCAGGCTTGAAGGCAAAGAGGGACAAGAGGTTATTGAACCCAAGGGAAAGCTATAGCTACAGGAGGTCTTCTGGAAGGAGCTATGGCCTGTGGAATAAAGAGAATGGTGTTACCAAAACCCAGAGAGAGCTGGAGCAACAGAAGCAGGACAACCTACCCAATAGGAATTGTGCCGATGGCAGCACAAGGAGGAAGGAAGCTGGGGGAAATAAATACCCTGCCATTTTTCTCTCCTGCCTTCGGATTTCCTCCCATGTCTCCTGGTACCAAGACTCAATGAGAAGCCAGATAGCAAAGGATATCAGGTGATCTAGGCTACTGATATCAGCCCCTGAGGTATGTAGCAGGTTAAGAAGGGCAGTGAAATATACATATTTTATGTCTTGCCTCACATTCCCTTGGCCTACCATCTTGTCCTGGCCATTGCTAGGTCAACTAGCTGCAGCAATAGCCCCTGGACTCAGTTTCACAGTATGTCTCTTGTTTCTCAGGAATCCTTTGCCTTCACCACGTGAGACACCTACATGAGACTAGCCTGCTTACCCATTCTGCAGCATGTTCAAACTGTACATAGAAAGTTAGTGGTCCCTGGGGCGACCCTTGACCGTTTGGGTTTGGAAACCAATAGGTAAATATAATTTCTTCCATGTCTTGAGCAGACAGTTCTGAGATGGAATCTACAGGGTTCTTCAGATGCTCTCTGTTAGACTGAGCCCCCGTTGCCAGACAGCCCCAGTTGCCCGTAATAGTAACTAACAATCAACTTTAAAACTTCTTACTCTTGAATTCACTTTACCTCCTTCTCTGTTTTACTACTCCCGGTCCTCTGACTCCTATCGCCTGATATCACTTCCAAAAATAACTATCTTCATGTATCCCTTTTCTCAAGTTCTGCTTTGGGGGAACTCAAGATAAAATAGACAGAGAAGGGGTAGATCTGGAGGGTCAAAAGGAGAATAACCATTCCAGGTGTCCACTCTTCTCCCAAGTGTTACAGGGGTAAGTAACCCTATTCCAAATTGCAGGTGTAGATTCTGATTAGTCTACAGTAATGGTTTAGAAAAGGGTGTGTGATTAGTTTGAGCTAACAGTAAAAGAAGGAGACATATGTTGTTCTACCTTTATAGTGTAAGTGCAAACTGCAGCACAAAGGCAGTTCTAAACAGACAGCCTAAAATATGAAGCTGCTGCAAACCGCAAAATGTTTCCATTGGGTTCAAAACATAATTTCAAGGGTTTAGGTAAAAATAAATACCATTAATCCAACAATAGTCTATCCAACCCAAATTTCTGGTGCCACAGTCACAGACAAGAGCTGGGGCTCTGCAGGAAAAACAAGGGAAGCTTGTGGTTGCCACAAATGTCTATCCAGAGTACAAGGGATAGAAAAGTCTTAGGTTTAGGTGTTTATCAATATGTGGTTTGATTCTCCCATAGTTTTGAGGATGTACAAACTCAGCTCTGATTCCACAAGATAAAGTTAATGATGTAAACCACAGGTTGGCAAACGTTTTTCTAGAAAGGGCCAGATAGTAAATATTTTAAGCCTTATAGGCCATACTGTCTCTACAAAAGGAGACATAGAAAATGCATACACAAATGGGCATGGCCATTTTTGTTTATGAAAGTAGGTGGTGGACTTGACTGAGACTCTGGGTTTTAGTTTGCTGACCCTGGTGTAAACCAAGCAGCCATTTGTTGCCACCTCACAAAGAATCCGTTTGTACCTCAAGTAATATTTTCTTCAAAATGTGAAAAATTTAATCAATAAATAAAAAATTAGACTATCCAGCAGCTGTCTTCCAAAAATTTTATTTTCTCTTAAGAATACTAGCCCTCTACTTTTTTAATTTCCAACAAAAAATTCAGATAAGCAAAATAATGTCTAGTTGATTGTATTTTTATTTTTCATCTCAAAACACTGCATATCTCATTCTGAAACTTTTAGCCACGCCCCCTAAAAAATGGAATTGAAAGCACGAGATCTGAAAACCTATCATAAAGTCCATTAATTTAAAAACCACTAAGCAGAACTAAAGAGAAATACATTTGTTCAAATGCAATCACATAACTAAACCAAAAAGTAGTCTCCTGGAGATAACCTTATGTTAAAAGACTTTCATGTTTTCTTGAGAGCCTTTCATGCTGAAATTTCTAAAAGCCCACTGGCTGCACACAGTGGCAGAATGCAATAGTGATTTCACAACCCCAGGCAAAATTATATAACAAAGTAAGGATATGACGGAGTATATTTCTTATCCAGTGGTAAGTAACCTGCAATTGCACAAATTAGAATTTGGTCAGGGCCCAGATAATAATTGCAATACCAGGCAGAGTGTACTCAATGTTTAATTTACATCAAATAGAGAAGAGCCTTCCAGTACCAGGCATTGAATCCCGTGTTGGAATGCTGTAGCTTTTCTTAAAGCAAAATAACACACTACCAACATCATTGTTCAGCTGCACCATAGGTATCTCTGTGGGAGTTTTCTAACAAATTACTGACAAGAGTTGGTCCTATTTAATCTATAATCATGAATGCCATCAGTGCCTATATTTAGAGGACCATAAAGCCAAAGAATAGCACACACTCGGGTCTTGTTCAGACTAAATTACTACAGAACAAGGGCCAAATAGCAAAGTAACTGCAACTGCATCATTAGATAGTCCTCTCAAAATAGTTACTTTTTTTTGTCCTGAGTATTTAATGGAAAAATAAGCAATTCCTTTGAAGTTAAGAATTTATTTTTTTCTGGTAAGCAAATGTTTAACTCTCCCACCAAATAATGATTTTCTTTTCTTATCGACACCCACATTTTCTATCAAAGAGCACAGATTTTTCTTTGGTATCTTCTTTAGATATTCTATAAACTGAATTGCTTTATCATGTGTAGATATTGATGTTGAGCAGCTTACGGCTACACAGTATAATTTAGTCAAATTCAAGCAGACCCATAAAGAACACAAAAATCACTAAGCAAGCACTGAGACATTTTAGCAAGCAAATGGCAACATGTGTATCCAGGAAGGAGTGTGACAGGAAAGACTTCCACTGACTTCTGTTTCATCACAAAAGACCTCCTGAGAGAGAACAATGTAGAAAAGATGGAAGTCCAAGTCCAAGATTTGGTGAGCTGGTACATAGATCAAGCATGACAGATGAAATAGAAAAAAAATCTACTTAGAACATGTATGTGCTGCTTAAATGAATGGGAACTAGAGTAAGTTTACATAAACAGAGCATAAAAGAAACAGTCTGATTATGAAAAGTTACAATGGTCCTACAGAGACATGACTGAGGTCACATTAAGGCTGTGTCTAAGTAATGGATGAGACACATTGGAGGTCAAAAGAATCACATCTACTTGCTGTTCATAAGGCTTTGCAAAGGATCTCAGGTACATTGATTTCATCCTGATAACAACTCTGTGAAGTAGATATATTATCCCCAATTTCCTCATAAGGAAGTAAAGGAAATATGAGTGACTCATATAAGACTGTTTAGCTGGCAAATGGTAGAATACAACAAAAAACAAACAAAAATACTCCGTTCTTTTAGCTGTGTAAAAGTGCTATTTCCACTCTACCACAGCACCCTTTGTATGAAGGCCAGAAAAGCAACATGTCTCAGTACATGCACTCCTGGACTAAAGGCTGCAATAAGTTTCAAAGTCAGTTTAAAATGTTTTACTTCAGTAATCTGTATTTCCCAGGCCTCACCAGTTGTGGGACCTAGTTAATGGCAATAACCCAAATTTCACTGGTCTTGCCTCTATCCATGTCACACATACTCTTGATCCTTTGCACAGCCCTCCATATGTTTCTGGGCATTCCAGAAGAGCCTCACAAGTCTCCCAACCCTGTCTTTTCAGTGATGCCCACTCCCTTGAAACCACTTGAGGGCAGTACCTCTCAGTTCTACTGTTACAACCATATTCCATGAAAACACCGATGTCTGACCAAGATAGACTTAACATTCACTCAGCTTGACTAACCTTTAGACAGGCTTCTCCCTAACTCTAGCGCCCTGATCTACCTTTTCTTAGAGCCTTTACCTAGTAAAACTTGCATCTGTAAATTTTGTCTCTGCCCCTTTGAGATGTAAATCTTCTCCTAGTCTCTTGCCAGTTTTACAGCCCAGGAATGTCTTTCTCAAGGGATTGGGAGTCATACCTCTAAATACAAACATAGAGAAAGATGGGGCACCTATCTCCCTGTCTCTGTAGGAGGGTACGAACCTGACTTCAATAAGTGCCAATTAGCAAACACAAATGGACTAAACACATGGCCAAACCTCCCCACTAATGTCCTCCGGTTACTTTCCACTAGCTCACCCCACTGCTTTAAAACTCTCCAAACTTTTGTCTTACTGGAGTTGAGTTCTTACCTCTCCCCATTATGATAATCTTGAATAACATCTCTTTTGCTTATTTAACTCCACCCCATGCAATTTATCCAGACCAAAATGCTACCACTGAAAAACTTTCAGAGCACTAAATCCCCAGGAACTCAAAGAGGTGCAGAGAAAACACCTCTCTCCCTGACTCAGGTCACACTTTGTAACTTGTGATAAAGCCAAAACACTACTTCTCTTTCCATATCTCGTGGAGTCCTTGTGCAAAGAGTCTCTCCATCTTCTCACTGTAGTTCTACAGACTGATGTAGGGACAGTATGACAGGCAGACAGCATGCTTCTCTCTACATCTCAATTCCTTGGTCTGGTGCCCAAACAAAACAAACCACTTTCTTCCTAACTTTCCCTTCCCCACCCCAAACCATTATTTTTACTACAAATGAACTTATCATGGACCCATCCACTAGATGGCAATCATGCCCACAGATGTTTGAATTCCAGTTTAGTCCCAAACTGAGATCTCTATTTCACTTAGATGAGTGAAATAGTGTGATGGGGTGCTTAAAAATAAAACAGATCAGAAAAAAATGAAGTATTCTCAAATTCTCTCTACCCTTTTTGCATTGTTTGAAGGATCCAGTTCAAACAACCATTCAGAAAGTATATTTAAACACTCATATGCCTTATACCACCCACTGATTTTTCAATTTAAGTTTAAATGCCAGCTCAGCAAGTTTAGAGCCATTTTATTCCCCAGAAGAGAAGAAAAAAAATTTTTTAAGACTATCAGCCTGGGTGGAATCCAGAGGAAATTGATTTCAGTTCAGTATTAGAAAGAGCTCTAACAATTACAGGAATCCAGCACTCTAATCAAATGTTGTAAGAAAATGGTTTTGTCCATGTTGGGACTTGGGTAGAGGCTGGAGATAGCATCCAGAATGTTGTAGAGGGAATTCGTGCATAAGGTAGGACACCTGGCTCCTCCAAGGACCCTTCCAACTCTGAGATGATGCTGTGTGATGTATTTACGACTTGCAAAATATTATTCTTTTGGGTTCCATAATGAGATTTCCTTAATTTCTTTTATATATATATTAGCACCTCATTAATCAAATAGAAAATCTCTCCCAAATATAGAACACTTCTTTCTAAAATAAACACCTGATAACAAAAGTAATTTTTATCTACATATCAACTTAAGGGCAGGGAAGGTGAAGGCACTGAATGGTGCATTTAACTGGATACTATATAGCCGCCATTATCTTTGCACATTGACCTCAAGTGTGAATTGATTTAGTTATTCCTCACAGCAATCTCCATGCAATTAGGCATTGCTTACTCACGGCTAAGTGATCTGAGCACTACAGTGGTAAGTAAATCTCTCTTTCTCTTTTTCTACAAGTATTTCATTAGAACATTTTCCAGACCCCTGTGCCAGACCTAAAACTACCACAGAAGACAGAATCCCTACTCTGAGACAGACAATGCTATAGGAGTGAGGGAGGGAGCTCCAGACAGGAATTCGATGTTTCTCTTTCAGTTGATATCTCCCTCCTCCAGGTTGGTGAGTGAGCATCTGGGCTCTACCAATGCTGGAAGTCAAGCCAATTGGCCCCGCTGAATTTCTGGAGGTCATTCGATCCTGCTGCCATGGAAAGCCACACAAGATTAACAGCAAAAACAGACTCCAGACTTTAGGACACTCCCATCTTAGCTATAGGATGTTCTAGGTATGGGTAAGACACCTAAACTTTTCAAATCTTAAAATCTCACACATCTGCAAAATGGGAATAATATCACATGCTCTGATTACTATAAGGTACTGTAAAAATTAAAAGATAAAAACGCTATGGTCTGATTACTATAAGATACTATAAAAATTAAAAGATAAAAATGCTATGTATGTATTATTTTAAAGCGGTTACTTTTTTTTTTTTTTTTTTTTTTGCGGTACGCGGGCCTCTCACTGCTGTGGCCTCTCCCGTTGCGGAGACGCGCAGGCTCAGCGGCCATGGCTCACGGGCCCAGCCGCTCCGCGCGCATGTGGGATCCTCCCCAGAGCGGGGCACGAACCAGCGTCCCCTGCATCGGCAGGCGGACTCTCAACCACTGCTCCACCAGGGAAGCCCCAAAGTGGTTACTATTTTTGAAAAAAAAAAAAAAAAAAAAAAAAAGAATGAAGAAAAGAGCCACGAGCCACTTCCCAGCTAATCAGGAAGGCCCTAGACTTATTTCCATATGCCTGAAGCCCAAGTCACAGAGAGAAACGGTAACAGGCTGGGGTACCATTTCCTAACAGGCCCTAGCAAATTAGAGTAGAATTTATGAGATTCTAATTTTTTATCCTTCACCAATAATGTCAACGGCTAACAAAGAACCTAGATGTAGAATCCAAAGAGTTTTGCCTGTGCTGGGCACAAAAGGTTTCCTCCCTTATTCACAGCTTAGTATATCTTTAAAGCTTTTAAATATATGCTTAACAGGAAACTTATCCCCCAAAAGATGCCATTTTTTTGTTAGTAGAATTTTTAATTTTTTCTTTAAAAACCGTTTATTTTAAAGCTTTTAGCTTTACTGGGATAAAATGCTAAGGGTAATAGTGGGCTCTCCCCTTAGCTACACCACTACATTTTACTCCTCTGCTTATGTTACCGAGAAGAGTAAAAGCCCATTATATAAGAAAAATCATTTAAAGAATTTATCGGTATTGTGTGAACGACTCTGCTCATCAAAACAAATGGAAAGCAGAGCTGTCTGTGATTGTTGGAATCTAGCAGTCTTGGAACTGTGTCAAGAATATAAACAGGCAAACTCCCCATCCACTAAAAGCCGATATATACCCCTGACTCTAATGAGGTTCTCAGATTTTAAAACTTATAATAACTAGTCAGAATCATAGTATTCTGGTTCTAGTTAAAAATAAAATATCTGACTACTCTTTTCTGCAATGATAATGCTATTTTTCTGAAGGTGGGAGATACATTTTAATAGCGATAATGAAGAGATTAACCTTCCTTTTTGTTGTTTCCAAAATATAGCTCCAAAAAAGAACACATCTGTTTCTTTTTTTGTTTGTGTCTTAGTCATTGTCTTCCTTTTATTTTACCAACAATATACTAGGTAAGCTTCTCTTTATCAAATTTTACTTTGAAAGACCAGGAGTTTAAATTCTGTTGACATTCCCTGCTGCTCTAGTCAGAGCACAGAGAATTATGTCCAAAGTATATTTTTAAAGTCAGTGTGTTGGCTTAGACACTGGCTAGCTTTCGTACAAAGGTGCTTTATGAATCATGAATCAAATGAATAGCATAATAAAAGCACACACCTCTGGAAGTATCCATCTAATGCATTTTGGGTGGAGAAAGAATATCTAGTCTCTCACTTTGGAAACTATGGAAATAGAATAAAAATGGTTTATATATATCAAAATCTACACATTTTTTCTTCCCTTCTTTTTTTTAGGCGGCATTACTTATTTATAATGTGTTCTCTCTGGGATAGCCTGTGAGAGGAAACATCTTATTTGCCCAACATTCTTTAAAAAAATGGTGAGCACATGAACATCCATTACTGCAGGTCCCTGTACTAGAAGTGTTAACAAGTTTGATAACAATATAAATCAAACAAAGGTAATGGGAAGCACACACAGACACAAAGCTTAAAAGCAATGATGAAGGTCATTCCCCAAAGTTGTCCAAGAATATTTCTAACTGCTTTTGCAGTGTAAATAGTTGATGAAAGTCTCTTGAATTTATTGCAGTATTAAGCTCAGACACAGCTTTATTTGAAAATTCCTCTTGAATTGAATTGAATCCTCTTCCCATTCCTTCTCCACATTTTTCCATCTCTGAAATTTTCTCAAAACTGAAATTTGACCTATAAAGAGTTTAAGAAAACATGTTAAATCACAAAAGAGATAGTCTATAATATTTGTCCATAGGGGTGAATGGGAGGAAATTTTGCCCCCATGCAGTCCTGAAGAAGAGGAAGAGCAATTTTCCCTTCTTCCCTGCCTGGTGTCTTGTCTTTATGTGTCATTAAACCCACCCTCTACTTCTTTTCTTTTTTTTTTTAAAGGGTGACAATTACTTGTTTATTAAATTATTTTATTCCACAAATATTTATGAAATCCTTTACTCCTTTATCAGGTATTTTTATAGGCTATGGGGATATGGAGGTGGACATAATACCGTATAACTTAACAGAATAGATAATACTGTACTCTTTAAGCCTGACAACAGCAATATTAGGAAACATGATTTTAGAATAAGAGTTAACATTATGGGAGTCATAAATTGGAACCATCTTTGTTCTTTTTCAATCCCATATCTTAAGAAGTGATATAGTCTAACTATTTTTTGTCAATCACTTTTTTTTTTTTTTTTTTTTTTTTTTTTTTTTTTTTTTTTGCGGTATGTGGGCCTCTCACTGTTGTGGCCTCTCCCGCTGTGGAGCACAGGCTCCGGACGCGCAGGCCCAGCGGCCATGGCTCACGGGCCCAGTCGCTCCGCGGCATGTGGGACCTTCCCGGACCAGGGCACGAACCCGTGTCTCCTGCATCGGCAGGCGGATTCTCAACCACCGCGCCACCAGGGAAGCCCTGTCAATCACTTTTTAAATTGAAGTATAGTTGATTTACAATATTATATTAGTTTCAGGTGAACAACATAGTGATTCAATATTTTTATAGATTAAACTCCATTAAAGTTATTATAAAATAGTGGCCATATTTCCACCTGCTATACAATATATCCTTGCTGCTTATTTATTTTATACATAGTAGGGTTTTTTTTTCTTAAATGTATCAAGTGATTTTATTTATTTATTTTTAACATCTTTATTGGAGTATAATTGCTTTACATTTTTATGTTAGTTGCTGCTGTATAACAAAGTGAATCAGCTATACATACACATATATCTCCATATCTCCTCCTTCTTGCGTCTCCCTCCCACCCTCCCTATCCCACCCCTCTAGGTGGTCACATAGCACCGAGCTGATCTCCCTGTGCTATGCGGCTGCTTCCCACTAGCTATCTATTTTACATTTGGTAGTGTATATATGTCCATGCCACTCTCTCACTTCGTCTCAGCTTACCCTTCCCCCTCCCCTGCTCTCAAGTCCATTCTCTACATCTGCACATCTGCGTCTTTATTCCTGCCGTACCCCTAGGTTCTTCAGAACGATTTTTTTTCCTTAGATTTCATATATATGTGTTAGCATACAGTAGTTGTTGTTCTCTTTCTGACTTACTTCACTCTGTATGACAGACTCTAGGTCCATCCACGTCACTACAAATAACTCAGTTTCGTTTCTTTTTATGGCTGAGTAATATTCCATTGTATATATGGGCCACATCTTCTTTATCCATTCATCTGTCCATGGATGCTTAGGTTGCTGCCAGGCCTGGTTATTGTAAATAGTGCTGCAATGAACATTCCCACCCTCTATTTCTGAGGCTATGAATTTCTAACCATTGAAAAGCCAGTTCCAAAGGAGGCAATTCAAATACACGTTATAAAAGCTTCAGGCAGATGTCAATGGAAAGTCCTCTCTGGCCCCTTCCCCTTCCAAAATTAATGAGAATTCTTTGCACAAACTTCCTAAAGCTCACAGCATTGGCACAATGATATCCACTCAGCTTATCTCCAAGTGGTACCCTCGGGGAGGACTTACATCTCAGGTCTCATCAACATCCCCCTAACGTATTTCCCACCCAACTCTTCATTCTTTTACCTCCAACCCAGTAAAATTTTTCTTTGAGGAAACTGTACTTTTATAAAAAACCTGACATTTCCTAGTCTCCTTTGCAATTAAGTGTAGCAAAAGCAACTTTAGCTTTTAATACCTTAGCATACTTCTGGAGTGTTTCGCTTTCCCTGTCGTCTTCATTTTCTGTCTACTGAGGACAGATGTGGGGCTGGAGCAGCATACTGTGACCATGAAATCACCATGTGAATGAAAGCCAGATAGAGATAACTGGATAACAGAGCACAAGGATAGAGCCCTGGGTATTGATATTATGGAACTGCTGTGCCAGCCTTGAATGCCTTTTTCTGGACTTCTTTCTAAATAAACCCATGCTTGGTTAAGGCACATTTGGCTGATTTCTGTTAAATGCAACCAAACACAATTCCTAACAGTTACTGTTCATCTAGTGTTCTAGAGGGTGGGGTAGTTGGACCCTTCTCTGCTCTCTTTTCTGTCTGTTGTTATTGTCCTAGTGTCTGTGCTTGCTTCTTTCAGAGTCTTCCCTTTTGATTCTCAAGAGACTGTTTTTCTTTCTATCAAACTCAGTTCTTGTAATGCAAGCTTTGGCTTTTGAAATTATTGATTTTGATGTGAGTTTCAAAAGCCTATTTTAGAAGTCAAAGACTGAACAGCCATTGATTCTTTCTCTATGCATTCCAATTACAACAGTCTGAATCCCTCTCAAGAAATGTGGAAATCTCTGATCACTGAGGGAATGATCATACACTGGGGATTGTGGACAAGAAAGTACAAACTTGTTTAAGATATTATATCAAGTAATAGAAAAAGAAAAGAGGCTTACAGATTTATTCTGAGCCATTTTAAATGTCCAAGTTTTTCTTATTACAGTCCATAAGGTAAGTTGTCTTACTATCCTGTGATTTGGGTTTGCACCCTTTCCAGCCCACTATGCTAAAGAGAGATGGGATCCCCAAGCATATTCCTGAATCTCAAAATACATGTACTCCTCTAGTGAATGAATAATCAATGAAACTATTTGATGGTGGATGCCAAGCCAATGCGATACCAAACCCGGAAGACTTGTGAAAAACGTTAGTTTATCCCCTGTAATCCCTAGAAAGGTATCCTGAGCTACAAAAAGTTAGTGGTCCACAGTTTTCACCAACGTATAGAACATAGTATAATATACAGAACCTTGTTTCTCTCAAGAATTCAAGAGAGCTCAGAAAATTCCTATAAAACCAGATCTACAGACAGTGTTTAATTCTACTGCTACCACAGGGAGAAAAAATAATAAAAAGGAAGTAGATGTCAAGAATGTGAATCAACATCTTAGAGAAGAAGCTGACAGACCTAAGACACCAAGCTCTCTAGGATGCCAGACCAAACCCCACTGATTTGAAAATCATAAGAGATGTGAAGCATCACCAGAGAAAGTGGTAGACCAAACACAAGAAACAAAGGAAGCCTTCCTAATCAGTGGCGTTCAGGAATCACACAACCTCAACATCTATCTCTTCAAAATGAGAAGGAAAGATATCAACTCTTGATATCTACTTTTCACTTGAGAAAATAATTTTCCATGACATACGGTGGAAGGTAAGATTATAACCTAGCAAATCATCCAACATGAATGGAGTTTTGGATACTCTGAGCAAGGGCTCAAACTACTAATACCAATCTTACAGCCCTCTGATTCCTAGAAAGAAGTGTAAACATTTATGGGAAACCAAACATCAGCATTTAATCTCTAACTTAAGTGTCTATGAACTTGGAAAATTACAGTGGCAAATCATCATACTGTTCATCTTTCAGTAAGTGCATTGTCTTGGATTGTGTTCTCTTATAACTCTGTCTATGAAAGAAAATCTTATTTCCTCTCAAGGGCAAAGACTGTAGCTTTACTTCCTCTGTATGCCAAACACATTGCTTGGGACCTACTGGACTCTCATTAAAAAATTTTGCGGTCATTTCCAAGATGCTCAGTATCATGTTTGAACTTAAAAATTTCCTTGTTAGAAAAAAAGCCACTATTTATCTGAAAAAAATGACATGGGTCATTTTTATTATGAGACTCTCAACTATCTCCTTTTAACTTTTCAAGGAATTTCCTACCTCTAATTATTTATTATAATTCCTTTTTATAATAATTCTACTTATCTTCAGTGGTTTATGTCCTCTCTTTTCTAGGAAAAAAAGAACTATAACATGCCCATCATACTCCCTGCAACAATCCAGGCCTCCACCTCCTCACACATTCACTCTTGAAGAGGGGACCTCGTTCAGAGTTCCACAGCTCTTTCCCATCATTCTTGCCTCCTTCATGATATAGGTGCCTGGTGTTGTCATCTGTATATATTAATCCACTGCCCTTTCCAGATCACTGCCAATAAACTATTTAAGAGGAAAAATAAAATCTGTAGGTCATTCTCAAATGTTCAATGAAACTTCTGACATACCACTTATCATTCTTGCATGTCCTCATCTTCTAAACCTATATCCTTACCAAGACTTTGATTAACTGTGAATATCTGGCATCACTGACCTCTGATCATAAGATCAGTTTACAATATACCCATCCTTACCCACCTCTGCAGGAGCTCATCTACCAATGTCTTCTAAGGATTGCAGCTGCACTGTCATATATCTGAAGCAGCTCTCTCACGCTCTTTTCTCCTGGCCTCCAATGGCGTTCAGTAGCAACTACTCCCACGTCAAGGCAGAGACACAGTTCTCCACTTTTCGACTCTGTTGCAAGCAGTGAATAACCCTCTCCTAATCCCCCATGATGTAGTAACAAATAAGGCTGAGACTTATGAAAATAACTGTACTCATGCAAAGCAAACTCTGAGACTGACATTAGCTTTTCTCTTCAAGGCAAAATACTTGGGAGAAAGGAAAGAAAGGATTGGCCAGAAAGAGAAGTTTGAATACAATGTAGTTTCAGTGAAGAACTCAGTCAGCCCTATATTCTGGAGCTGGGATGACTTCTCAGAAGTGTCCAGAGCTGGGGCAAGGGGGGCCAGGCCTTTATACAAAGTCATCATTCAGTCTTTGGATACAGGTTTTCCTGGAAGAGTGTATGACCTTTGGCTACATTATTCTCTTCAACTGAGACAAACGCAAAAGGAGCTGAGAGCTGACAGTTGTCTGTCAGCAGCATATTCTGTAGTTGGGGGAATAAATTCATTCCTGAAGAAGAATCTCTAGGCAGCACATGGCATCTTCTACACAAATATCTAAGTTTTAGGCAGGGAATCTCATTATATATATTTTTTCTTTCTCAGTATGATACTAGATTGGTTCTTCTTCCTGTATCAGGTAACCTTATCTTGGTCTAAATCCTACCTATCCTTTAAGTCCAACTCCAAGTCTACAAATGCTTCAACTAGTACAGGATTAAAGTGTACCTCAGTTGCTTCCTGAGTATGTAATAATTGTCACAAAACATACTAAAAAAATCTATATAAATATTTTAAAGATTATAAGACTCATAATCACTTTATAGAGCTCTTAGAACAAAGTACAGATCTTCCTCAACTTACGATGGGGTTCCATCCCAGTAAACCCATTATAAGTTGAAAATATCATAACCTGAAAATGCATGTAGTAGACCTAATCTATGAACATCATAGTTTAGCCTAGCCTATCTTAAACATGTTCAGAATACTTGTATTAGCTTACAGTTGGGCAAAATCATCTAACACAGTCTATTTTATAATAAAATGTTGAATATCTTATGAAACTTATTTCACACCATTGCAAAGCCAAAAAATCTTAATTCGAACCATCATAAATCAGAGACTGCCGGTACACACTACAAAAATTTCTCATAGCACGTTCCCAAATTCTTGTCTAAATTTTCATTAGCAACAACCATGAAAAACATATGGTAGCTATTAACCACCAGCAAATGCAAATGTTTCATATGGAAAATATAGGTCATTAATATCTTAGAAAGTTGTTAAGAGAACTGAATGAAATTGAAGTATCTTAAAGAATATAATGTATACTAGAATAGGTATCCTAATAGCTTTGTCTAAGAGGATGCCAGAAAATAAATACTAATTTCAGAACTTGCTTATCTAAATGTTCCTGAAAGTTTAGCCACTATTTATTGGTCTTTCTAGATCTGGCAATATTTATGGTAATATCCTGTTTCCATAATATTTATAAAGAAGATCATTTTTGAGGAATATCTTAAAATACAATTTAACTCATATTTCTCACTATGTTTTCAGGATAATGGAACCTTTACATGTACTGTGTGTCACAAACTCTTTATGACTATGATGAGTTTTGTGACCTCTACTATCTATCAAACATAATGTAAACATGCTAGCAACAGCTAATGTAAAACTACTTACTATTTAGTTTCAGGAATTTGGTAAAATATAAAAGAAATATATCATAATAAACATTGTTACCTGGATAAATGGCCCATAGTGTATTTTTATAAACTTTTTAATTGACATATAACATATATACAGTACACAAATGTTAAATGCAATTACTACCCAGATCAAGATCTAGAATATAACTGACAGGATTAAAATGAGAAATAGACAAATCTACAATAATAATTATGTCAATTTTAATACATTTTGAAGTTGTATCAGTAAAGGCATATATGTTTAGGATTGTTTTGGCTTCCTGTTTAATTGATCCTTTTTCATTATGAAATATCTTTTTCATATCTTTCAATAATTCTTACAGTAAAGTCTTCTATGCCTGATATTATTATAGCTATATTGAATTTCTTTTTGTTACAGTTTATATGGTATATCTTCTTTCATTCTTTTACTTTTAATCTATGTCTATATTTAAAATGAATCTCTTTAGAAAGCATATATTTAAATCTCATTTTTAAAATCCATTTGTCTTTTAAATAGTGATTACTCCATTATATGTAATAACCAATGCAGTTGCATTTAACAATATCTCAATAACTGTTTCTCTTTGCTCCATCTGGTCTTTGTTGCTTTTTAAATCTTTTCTTGCCTTCTGTAGAATTCAATAAATTTTTATTTACTTCCTTTTGTTTCTTCTTTTAGCCTGTTTGTTTACATTTTTATTACTTTTTAGAAGTTACCCTAGAGATTATAATATTCACCTTTGCCATCATACAATCCTCCTAATATTAGTACTATTATAATTTCCAAATAATGCAGCAACCTTATAATAATGTAATTCCATTTACATGCCTCTTGACATTTATGACATTATAGTCATATACCTTACATTCACATGTATTAAAACCACAAAGATATTATTATTGTTGTTTTAAACACCAATATCCTTTCATATTTACTCATATATTTATACTTTCCATTGTCCTTTATTTCTCCCTCTGGTTTTATGCATCCATCTGGAAATACTTTCATTTCGTGTAAAGAATTTCTATTATTTATGCATCCATCTGGAAATACTTTCCTTTGGTGTAAAGAATTTCTATTAGCGTATCTTATAGTCTGCTTCTACTGGTGACAAATGTCCTCATGTTTTATCTAAAAACTTCTTTATTTCATTTTTATTTTTGGAATGATTTTAGATTTACATAAAAGTTGCAAAGATGGTGCTGAGAGTTTCTTTATAGACTTTACCCAGATCCCCTAATCTTAGCATTTGAAATAATTATGGTGCACTTCAAAACTAAAACACTAACACTACTATTAGCTACACTACAGACTTTATTCATATTCAACATATTTTCCACTAACATCCTTTTTCTCTCACAGAATACATACTGAGATAATAGATAGGATTGAGCACCTTTATTTTTCAAGGATATATTTTTTTGAATTCTATTTTATTTTTTTATACAGCAGGTTCTTATTAGTCATCAATTTTATACACATCAGTGTATACATGTCAATCCCAATCTCCCAATTCATCACACCACCACTGCTGCCACCCACTGCTTTCCCCCTTGGTGTCCATAGGTTTCTCTACATCTGTGTCTCAATTTCTGCCCTGCAAACCAGTTCATCTGTAACATTTTTCTAGGTTCCACATATATGCATTAATATATGATATTTGTTTTTCTCTTTCTGACTGACTTCACTCTGTATGAGAGTCTCTAGATCTATCCACATCTCTACAAATGACCCAATTTCATTCCTTTTTATGGCTGAGTAATATTCCATTGTATATATGTACCACAACTTCTTTATCCATTCGTCTGTTGATGGATACTTAGGTTGCTTCCCTGACCTGGCTATTGTAAATAGCGCTGCAATGAACATCGGGGTGAATGTATCTTTCTGAATTATGTTTTTCTCTGGGTATATGCCCAGCAGTGGGATTGCTGGGTCATATGGTAATTCTATTTTTAGTTTTTTAAGGAACCTCTATACTGTTCTCCATAGTGGCTGTATCAATTTACATTCCCACCAACAGTGCAAGAGGGTTCCCTTTTCTCCACACCCTCTCCAGCATTTGTTGTTTGTAGATTTTCTGATGATGCCCATTCTAACTGGTGTGAGGTGATATCTCATTGTAGTTTTGATTTGCATTCCTCTAATAAGTAATTATGTTGAGCAGCTTTTTATGTGCTTCTTGGCCATCTGTATGTCTTCATTGGAGAAATGTCTATTTAGGTCTTCTGCCCATTTTTGGATTGAGTTGTTTATTTTTTTTACTATTGAGCTGCATGATCTGTTATATATTTTGGAGATTAATCCTTTGTCCATTGATTCTTTTGCAAATATTTTCTCCCATTTTGAGGGTTGTCTTTTCGTCTTGTTTTTGGTTTCCTTTGCAGTGCAAAAGCTTTTAAGTTTCATTAGGTCCCATTTGTTTATTTTTGTTTTTATTTCCATTACTCTAGGAGGTGGATCAATAAAGATCTTGCTGTGATTTATGTCAAAGAGTGTTCTTCCTATGCTCTCCTCTAAGAGTTTTATAGTGTCCAGTCTTACATTTAGGTCTCTAATCCATTTTGAGCTTATTTTTGTGTATGGTGTTAGGAAGTGTTCTAATTTCATTCTTTTACATGTAGCTGTCCAGTATTCCCAGCACCACTTATTGAAGAGACTGTCTTTTCTCCATTGTATATCCTTGCCTCCTTTGTCATAGATTAGTTGACCATAGGTACATGGGTTTATCTCTGGGCTTTCTATCTTGTTCCATTGACCTATATTTCTGTTTTTGTGCCAGTACCATGCTGTCTTGATTACTGTACCTTTGTAGTATAGTCTGAAGTCAGGGAGCCTGATTCCTCCAGCTCCATTTTTTTCCCTCAAGAGTGCTTTGGCTATTTGGTATCTTTGTGTCTCCATACAAATTTTAAGATTTTTTGTTCTAGTTCTGTAAAAAATGCCATTGGTAATTTGATAGGGATTGCATTGAATCAGTAGATTGCTTTGGGTAGTATAGTCATTTTCACAATATTGATTCTTCCAATGCAAGAACATGGTATATCTCTCTATCTGTTGGTATCATCTTTAATTTCTTTCATCAGTGTCTTATAGTTTTCTGCATAGTTTTCTTTTGTCTCCCTTGGTAGGTTTATTCCTAGGTATTTTATTCTTTTTGTTGCAATGGTAAATGGGAGTGTTTCCTTCATTTCCCTTTCATTCATCATTAGTATACAGGAATGCAAGAGACTTCTGTGCATTAATTTTGTATCCTACAACTTTACTAAATTCATTGATTAGCTCTAGTAGTTTTCTGGTGGCATGTTTAGGATTCTCTATGTATAGTATCATGTCATCTGCAAACAGTCACAGTTTTACTTCTTCTTTTCCAATTTGTATTCCTTTTATTTCTTTTTCTTCTCTGGTTGCTGTGGCTAGGACTTCCAAAACTATGTTGAATAATAGTGTTGAGAGTGGACATCCTTGTCTTGTTCTTGTTCTTAGAGGAAATGTTTTCAGTTTTTCACCATTGAGAATGATGTTTGCTGTGGGTTTGTCATATATGGCCTTTATTATGTTGAGGTAGGTTCCCTTTATGCCCACTTTCTGGAGAGTTTTTATCATAAATGGGTGTTGAGTTTTGTCAAAAGCTTTTTCTGAGTCTACTGAAATGATCATATGGTTTTCATTCTTCAATTTGTTAATATGGTGTATCACATTGATTGTTTTGTGTATTTTGAAGAATCCTTGCATCCCAGGGATAAATCCCACTTGATCATGGTGTATGATCCTTTTAATGTGTTGTTTCCTAGTATTTTGTTCATGATTTTTGCATCTATATTCATCAGTGTTATTGGTCTGTAATTTTCTTTTTTTGTAGTATCTTTGTCTGGTTTTGGTATCAGGGTGATGGTGGCCTCATCGAATGAGTTTGGGAGTGTTCCTTCCTCTGCAGTTTTTTGGAAGAGTTTGAGAAGGATAGGTGTTAGCTCTTCGCTAAATGTTTGATAGAATTCACCTGTGAAGCCACCTGGTCCTGGACTTTAGTTTTTTTGGAAGATTTTTAATCACAGTTTCAATTTCATTACTTGTGATTGGTCTGTTCATTGGTCTGTTTCTTCCTGGTTCAGTCTTGGAAAGTTATACATTTCTAAGAATTTGTCCATTTCTTCCAGGTTGTCAATTTTATTGGCATAGAGTTGCTTGTAGTAGTCTCTTAGGATGCTTTGTATTTCTGCAGTGTCAGTTGTGATTTCTCCTTTTTCATTTTGAATTTTATTGATTTGAGTCCTCTCCCTCTTTTTCTTGATGAGTCTGGCTAATGGTTTATCAATTTTGTTTATCTTCTCAAAAAACCAGCATTTAGTTTTATTGATCCTTGCTATTGTTTTCTTTGTTTCTATTTCATTTTTTTTCTGTTCTGATCTTTATGATTTCTTTCTTTCTACTAACTTTGGGTTTTGTTTGTTCCTCTTTCTCTAGTTCCTTTAGGTGTAAGGATAGATTGTTTATTTGAGATTTTTCTTGAGGTAGGCCTTATATAGCTATAAACTTTCCTCTTAGAACTGCTTTTGCCGCATCCCATAGGTCTTGGATCATAGTGTTTTCATTGTCATTTGTCTCTAGGAATTTTTTAATTTCCTCTGTGATTTCTTCTGTGATCTCTTGGTTATTTAGTAACATATTGTTTAGCCTCCATGTGTTTGTGTTTTTAATGTTTTTTTCCCCATAATTGATTTCTAATCTCAT
Organism: Kogia breviceps; assembly: GCF_026419965.1. NCBI lineage: Eukaryota > Metazoa > Chordata > Mammalia > Artiodactyla > Physeteridae > Kogia > Kogia breviceps. Next base: position 64,726,050 of record NC_081318.1, on the reverse strand, counting down.
AGCAATGTGGTCAGAAAAGATGCTTGAAATTATTTCAATGTTCTTAAATTGACTGAGGCTTGATTTGTGACCAGTCCTGGAGAATGTTCCATGCGCACTTGAGAAGAAAGTGCAATCTGCTGTTTTTGGATGGAATGTCCTCTAAAAAATTAATTAAATCTATCTGGTCTATTGTGTCATTTAAAGCTTGTGTTTCCTTATTAATTTTCTGTTTGGATGATCTGTCCACTGGTGTAAGTGAGGTGTTAACGTCCCCCACTATTATTGTGTTACTGTCAATTTCCTCTCTTATAGCTGTTAGCAGTTGCCTTATGCATTGAGGTGCCCCATGTTGGGTGCATATATATTTATAATTGTTATATCTTCTTGGATTGATCCCTTGATCATTATGTAGTGTCCTTTCTTGTCTCCTGTAACATTCTTTATTTTAAAGTCTATTTTATCTGATATGAGAATTGCTCCTCCAGCTTTATTTTGATTTCCATGTGCATGGAATGTCTTTTTCCATCTTCTCACTTTCAGTCTGTATATGTCCCTAGGTCTGAACTGGGTCTCTTATAGACAGCATATATATGAGTCTTGTTTTTGTATCCATTCAGTGAGCCTGTATCTTTTGGTTGGAGCATTTAATCCATTCACATTTAAGGTAATTATCGACATGTATGTTCCTATTACCATTTTCTTAATTGTTTCATTTTGTTTTTGTAAGTCCTTTTCTTCTCTTGTGTTTCCCACTTAGAGAAGTTCCTTTAGCATTTCTTGTAGAGCTGGTTTGGTGGTGCTGAATTCTCTTAGCTCTTGCTTGTGTGTAAAAGTTTTGATTTCTCCATTGAATCTGAATGAGATCTTTGCCGGTAGAGTAATCTTGGTTGTAGGTTCTTCCCTTTCATCACTTTAAGTATGTCATGCCACTCCCTTCTGACTTGTAGAGTTTCTACTGAGAAATCAGCTGTTTACCTTATGGGAGTTCCCTTGTATGTTATTTGTTGTTTTTCCCTTGCTGCTTTCAATAATTTTTCTTTGTCTTTAATTTTTGCAAATTTGATTACTATGTGTCTTGGCGTGTTTCTCCTTGGGTTTATGTATGGGACTCTCTGTCCTTCCTGGACTTGGATGGCTATTTCCTTTCCCATGTTAGGGAAGTTTACGACTATAATCTCTTCAAATATTTTTCGGGTCTTTTCTCTCTCTCTTCTCCTTCTGGGACCCCTATAATGAGAATGTTGTTGTGTTTAATGTTGTCCCAGAGGTCTGTTAGGCTATCTTCATTTCTTTTCATTCTTTTATCTTTATTCTGTTCCACAGCAGTGAATTCCACCATTCTGTCTTCCAGGTCACTTATCCATTCTTCTGCCTCAGTTATTCTGCTATTGATTTCTTCTAGTGTATTTTTCATTTCAATTATTGTATTGTTCATCTCTGTTTGTTTGTTCTTTAATTCTTCTAGATCTTTGTTAAACATTTCTTGCATCTTTTCAATCTTTGCCTCCATTCTTTTTCCGAGGTCCTGGATCATCTTCATTATCATTATTCTGAATTCTTTTTCTGGAAGCTTTCCTATCTCCACTTCATTTAGTTGTTTTTCTGGGGTTTTATCTTGTTCCTTCATCTGGTACATAGCCCTCTGCCTTTTCATCTTGTCTATCTTTCTGTGAATGTGGTTTTTGTTCCACAGGCTTCAGGATTATAGTTCTTTTTGCTTCTGCTGTCTTCCCTCTGGTGGATGAGGCTATCTTAAGGATATTTTACTGTGTATAAAATTCTGTATTGATTGTTATTTTCCTTTCATCTCTTTAAAGATGTCATTTTACCATCAACTAGCACACCTACAGCAGTCATGTGCCACCAGGCCTCACATTCAGGTGTGCTGGGGCCTACCCTACACACCATCATGCCCACAGCAGTCAAACACTAACAGCCACACAGCCAGCTATGCTGGAGGTCGGTCCTACCCACCAGTGCACCTTCAGCAGTTGGCCCCAACACAACAGAAAGGCTCATACAACCCACATAGGGAAAACCCTTGAAGCATCTGGCTCTGTTGGCCAGAGGGCAGTGTGCTGCTGGGTCCCATAAAACATCTCCGATATAAGGTCACGTCTCCAAGAGCAGGAGATGTAACAATCCTACCTAATACAGAGAAATAAACACAGAGAATCAGGTAAATGAGGAGACAGAGAAACATGTTCCAAGTGACAGAACAAAACAAAACATCAGAAAAAGAAAACAGAGATAAGCAATCTACTCAATAAAGACTTTGAGGTAATGGTCATAAAGATGTTCCCGTATGTCTTCCAGCTGGCTTTTCATCAGAACCTTTGCAGGCCAGAAAGGAGTGGCACAATATACTCAAAATGCTGAAAGGAAAAAACCTACAACCAAGAATAATCTACCCAGCAAGGTTATCATTCTTAGTTGAAGGAGAAATAAAGAATTTTATAGACAATAAAAGCTAAAAGTGTTTATTACCACTAAACCAGCCTTATGAGAAATGTTAAAGGTCTGCATTTATTGCCTAGTTTTGCTCTTGCTTATTGGTCATACTACCCTATCTTTTCATAGTCTCATAACTTTTATTGCCTATTTTACATTGTACAAAAAATAATTGTAGTACCAGCTGAGAATGTTGTTTTCCCCAAAGAAATGTTATTCTTTTCTCCTCTCAGGCAGATAAGTCAAAAAGTTGATTATTTAAATCTAGAGATTTAACTGAGTCAGGTCTATGTTGTGTTTTAGTTAAATGCAGTTTACCATTAGATCAAAAATGTTCCTTGGGCATGGGCATTCTTGACTTTGCTTTAGGCTTTGGAAGGTCTTTTTCTCTTTAATCCTGAAAATCTATGAGAGATTCTATTATGTCCTTTATGGATTTGGGGCTGAGCTCTATAGTTTCCTGCTCCATACTATTTCAAATATATATCAAACATACTGATGTGTCAAGTATTAATATTTTGATGTGGAGATTGGCCACATCAAGCCTTCCCTCTCTGTCAGTACCTGTCTCTAGGCATGAGGAAATTTTACGAAATTTCACCTTTTAGAGGTGTTGAGCCGGTCCGCAAGCAGTCTCATGAGAAAAAGGCATTGTACTTTTGAGTCCCCTCTGGATTCAATCAATCATACTATCTAATACAATCTTCAAAAGAACCAAATTTTTTTTTTTTAAAAATGAACCAAACTTGAAAAAATGGTAGTTACTCAGGGATGGAGTGGGGGTGAGGAGTGGGAAAGGGATAGGAGAGATATTGTTTAAGAGTATGTACTTGGAAAAAACAAAGTCCTACTGTATAGCACAGGGAAATATATTTAATATCCTGTGATAAACCATAATGGAAAAGAATATATATATATGCATAACTGGGTAACTTGACTTTACAGCAGAAATTAAACACAACATTGTAAATCAACTATAGTTCAATAAAAATGTTTTAAGACTATGTACTTGCAACTAGTATATAAATAAGCCCTAGATATCTAATACACAGTACATGATTATAGACAACAAAACTGTATTATAAACATTAAGCTTGCTAAGTGGTTAGATCTTAATTATTCCCACCACTAGAAGACATGGTAATTATGTGGCATGACAGAGGTTTTAGCTAGTGCTACAATAGCAATCTTATTACAATATAAATGTATCAATTAAATACATTGTATACCTTAAACTTACACAATGTTATATGTCAATTATACCTCATTTTTTTTTTTAAAGCTCCAGTTTTTCCCTCAGCAGGATCCCTCTATTTAGACTAAGGCCAATCTTACTCCTAGACCAAATAAGAAATGTCCCTAGGGAAGAAAATGGCTGGCAATCATGAACCGATTTAGGAAAGGCTCTTCCTTCTCTAGAATTTTAGTTCATCTATTCTCCTTACGAATATAGCAATTCAATTTCTTTAAAAACATAATTTTGTAATTTATTTTATTTTTTAATTTGTTACTTATAGTGGGATTGTTGCCCTTCCATGGTCTATTACATCATGCCTGCAAGCAGAATTTCAATCCCATTACATTTAAACAAACAAATGTATGTTTAATTATTTGAGATCCATGCTAAGAAACAGAATTGCAAATGGTCTTAAAAACAAGTCTTTACCTATAATATTGACAAAAGTCTGAAAACAGTAATGATACTCTAGACCAGCAGTCCCCAACATTTTTGGCAGCAGGGACTGGTTTCATGGAAGACAATTTTTCCACGAAAGGGGGGCGGGGGTGGATGGTTCAGGTGGTAAGGCAGGCAATGGGGAGAGATGGGGAGCAGTAGATGAAGCTTTGCTCGCTCGCCCACTGCTCACCTCCTGCTGTGCGGCCCTGTTCCCAGCAGGCTGCAGACCAATACTAGTCTTCGGCTCAGGGGTTGGAGACCCCTTCTCTAGATGATACAGAATCATTGGCATTACCCACCTACCCATGTCTAAAGTGGAGAAGGTATGACCACTCTCCAAAAGATGCCAGTCAAAAGGCATTAGACCTATTCATCCTGGTACTAGTTGTGTACAGTTGGGATGACTATATATCCCAATTTTCCCCAGTTTCATTTTATATCTACAATCAGTGCCTCTTTTACTCACAAACATATCACAGGTAAAATGATAAATTATATGGTCCCACCTCAGTTTATATATGGATATGAGGCATGAAGGAAGGTAACATTCTGATTTTCATTGTACCTCCTTCCCCTCAAGCCTGTGTATGTCATTAGACTTACTATCAACATACCAGTATGTTGGGGTTTCTGAACCATGACCCTGTTACAGTATTATTTGCCAAAAACCAGGGCAAAATAAATGACTCGTATTCTAAGTATCCCTTAATAATCCATACCTGCAGCTTCAGAATTCTTTTTTTTTCTATTATGTTCATATGCCTGCTGCTTTAAGAAAAGCACTGACACAATTTCATGATTAATACAGCTTTATGCTCTCATAGGTAAAATGGAGTTCAGTCCTAATAAAATATTTTTGTATTTTAATATAGACTATTTATTGTTTTAAGACACATATGTTTTTTTTTTTCTTTTAACCATAATATAATAGATACTTGAAAAACAAAGCCAGAAAACAACTTAGGAATTTTCATCATTTTCATAGGTATCATATAAAGCAGGTTGCATTCAATTCTCCACGGAGTAAAGTTTGGAAATGAGGCTGAATTATTTGCAGATGACAAATTTTAGATCCTAAAACATGCTTGGTACATTGGAAAAAATTTTGTTGGTTAAATCACTTGAGCCATCAAGTTTTTCTTAAAGCATCTCGATATGCTTTTGACTGATACCATCTGTTATCTCCTGAAAAAATTATTTTCCTTTGGAAGGTATTCATCAAATTATAGGTGACATATTTGTTTGAGAATATACTAGACCATCTGGTTCTATAAAAACGTGTCTCTAAAAAATATTGCCATCCTATCTCAGCTACACCATCTGTACTTTTCAGAAGCTCTTTTTGTTACATTCCCAAAACAGAAACACATGATATTTTTGGCTCCTGGTTAAAGAAGCAAAGAAAAACATTTGCAAAGAGATTTTTCTAAGCACCGTGATATTTTACAGCTATTCAATAAAAGAGTAAGTAGGTGACCAGAAGAATGGAGTGTGAAGAACAAAGGGAGAAGGCGTGGTGGGCTCAATGAATATTTCATATCCTGAAAAGAAAGTCACTAAAACAAAGAGCTTCACAGCATCCTCCCTGAATATATGAGCTTTGTAGAACACCCAGGTATGTTACCCTATTTGTAATCAAGACAACTAAATATTGAGTTTACAGACAAACTCTCATTCCTATTACCATCTTGCAGTTGCTACTCAGTGATGTAAAGTTATTTTCTTTTCCTAAGGATGCTTTCCTATTTATTAAAATAATAGATGACAAACCTAAGAAAATAACCTCACCTCTGATTCTCTATTTGATCTCAGTAAACTTGGTAAAGACCAAATTTTCTCCAACTATAAAATGGGACAATTTCTCACCAGAACAAAGTTTGTCTAAATCAGGCCAAAAATTTACTGTGAACCAGAGCAATTGTTCTCAAACATTCATACCATACATTTCACTGGTCCTCGCAAGTGGTGGTAAAACACTGAATGAAAGCAAAAGGGCTTCTCTGGTGGCGCAGTGGTTGAGAGTCCACCTGCCGATGCAGGGTACACGGGTTCATGCCCCGGTCTGGGAAGATCCCATGTGCCGTGGAGCGGCTGGGCCCGTGAGCCATGGCCGCTGAGCCTGCGTGTCTGGAGCCTGTGTGGTCTCTCTCCACAACGGAAGAGGCCACAACAGTGAGAGGCACGCGTACCGTAAAAAAAAAAAAAATAATAAATTTTTTAAAAAAAGAAAGCAAAAGCTCAATTTTCCTATTAAGGATATTCATATATTTCACCACATTTAAATGGTAATGTACTCATTTCTCCATTTAAAAATATTTACTGAGCCCTTATTATGTGGCCAGCACTACTAAACACTGAGGACCTAATAATGAACAAAAACAGTTATAGCCCCTGCCCCTGGGAGTTTAAAGTCTAGTAAATGAAAGAAACATTATTTAAAGAATCAACAAAACAAATGTAAAATTGCAAGTGTAAAAAGAGTTATGGAGGGACTTCCCCGATGGCGCAGTGGATAAGACTCCATGCTCCCAATGCAGGGGGCCTGGTTTTGAGCCCTGGTTGGCATACTAGATTTCGCATGCACGCTGCAGCTAAGAGTTCACATGCCACAACTAAGGAGCCCACCTACCACAACTAAGACCGGGTGCAACCAAATAAATAAATAAATATATATATATATATATATATATATTTTAAAAGACTTAAAAAAAAGAGTTATGCAGGCATGAAGTACGTTATAGGTGCATAATAAGGAGCTAGGAATCAGAAAGGTCACAGTAAGAATCTATGAGGAAGTAATACATGATATGAGATACAAAATATAAGTAGGAGTTAATTCAGTAAAGAGAGGAGGAAAAAAACTGCAAAAAAAATTGTCCCACCCTTGACTTGGACAGAACCTTCAGTGTAATATAATTCAGTTTATATCTCGGAAGGAATTATTATTCCTGATAAAATGCTTAAGCAATATTCTGATGGATTTCAGTTGGTTTTACGAGTCTGGGAAACTAGTAACCTAGTTGACTGTCAGTTGACCTGTAACCAGATATTTGTTTCCCTTTCTGTCTGGTCCACCCATGATTATGATTATTGAACAACACTTTTTTTCTTTTTTCTGTGCATATCACTACCAAGAAAAATCTCTGAATTGTCTGCTACAGATCTTTTCAACTGCAGCAAAATTGTAATAAAATGCTGATACTAACTCATAATTAATATCAGAAAAGTATTTATTACAGTTTTGGAGGACCCATCAAGATGAGCTTTTCTCACAAAGACCCACCATGGTGAAGAGGATCAAAGAACAGCACAAACATGCTGGTGAGATCCTGTGTGTTGTCCTAAACTTCCAGTACCTGAGCTTTGACCGGAAGTTTCTGCTGAGATGTCAAAACTTGAGCTCATTCTCAAGAGGGTTCACATGTCAAAGTCCGATGGCCATTGTATTAGTTTTCTATTGCTATCATAACAAACTACCATAAATTAGCATCTTAAAACAACACCAATCTATATTCTTATAACTCTTTAGATCAGAAGTCCAGGTACAGTGTGGCCCAGTTGGTTCCTCTGCCTTAGAGTCTCACAGACTGAAATCAAGGTGTTGGCTGGGCTGTGGTCCTTTCTGGAGGCTCTGGGGATGAATCTTCTAAACTCATTCAAGCTGATGAACAAATTCAGTTCATGTAGTTATAGGACTGAGGTGCCTGTTTATTTGCTGGCTATCGGGGAAGCCTCACTTGGTGCTTTAATTCTGCTTCCTTCCTTTGTCATGTTACCCCCTCCATCTTCAAACCAGCAACAGTGCATCAGGTCCTTCTCACACTTCATATCTTTCTGACTTCCCTTTCAGCCCCATCTCTTCTATCTCCAGCCAGAGGAAGCCTCTACTTTTACAGGCCCATATGATTCTAACACCCAGATAATCCAGGACAATCTCTCTTTTAATGTTTATAACCTTACTTACATCTGCAGAGTCCCTTTTGCCATGTAACATAGGTTCCATGGGATTTGTAGTTTCCAGGGATTAGAGCATCGGCATATTTGGGGGGCAAATATATAGCCATTTTAAAGGACGATTGTCCATCAGCCATTTTAAAAAATGATTGCTTTTGAGACATTTTGCCATCCCAGGTAAGAGCTTGGAAACTTAGTTTAGGTTTGCAGTTTGGGTCCTGTCAGTGACCTCCTCCAGAGTGGGAGCATGTGATTTGACATATAGGGGATATCAGGTTCCCCCAGGAAGGTGAACTAGATATGGTACCTCAAGGTTCTGGTGAATGCTTTAGGTTGAGAACTTCTATAGCTGTTTGAGGAATTCATGAGCATATATTGTCTTCTTCCTGCAGGGTTTATTTTTGGACACATTTCTGTCTGCCTTTTGTCTAGATTATTATATTTGATGCAGGATTCTCTATATGTTTGCTTATGTATTAAAGAAGCTGCTTGTAGGCCTTTGTGTTTACAGTTAGTTGAAATTCTCTGGGAATCTTTTAGATACACAGCTGCCCATTTGCTGAGAGCAGCTCTTCTCAAACTTTTGGTCTGAGGATTTCTTTATACTCCTAAAAAGAATTGAGGACTCCAAATAGCTTTTTTTATGGGAGTTATATCCATTTGTTTTCAATATATTGCAAATTAAAAACTGAGAAAAATTAACATATTTATTAATTCTTTTATAAGTAAAACAATTTCATATAGCATAAATACAATGTTTTTATGAAGAACTAAAATTTTCCAGAATAAAAATTTAGTTATAAGGCTAGTATTGTTTTTACTGTTTTGCAAAGATCTTTAATATGTGATTTAATAGAAGATAAGCTGTATTCTCCTACCCATTTCTATGTTCAGCCTGTTGCAATATGTTGCTTTAGTTTGAGTAATGAAGGAACCTGGATTTACACAGGTAAATATTTGGAAAAGGGAGAATTATTTAATAGCCTTTTGTATAATTGTGAATATTCTTCTTTGACACTAAAAGTCTACAAGTGGTAGTTTTTAAAAGAGTTAGTTGGCATGTGGAATTTGATACCATGTGAACAAACCTTTTGTACCTCAACACATTAAAATCCATGGTCTTAATTTGCTTGAATGGATCTTTCTGACACATATATAATTTTGTAACATCATGCATTTGTCATTTGGAAAATACAGATTCACCGGGTTATGAGGATCTTCCAAATACTGACAAATTTCATTATAAAATAACAACCAAAACATCACCTTAGTTGATATCGCCAATATTGAAAGAGTATTATGAAGCTGTGAAGCTTCTAGCGGCAGATACAAGTTTTCAAAATGCAAGTTTTTTACTTGAAAGTTCAAATTTTATCATTGGCAAAAAAAATACTAGGAGATATTTTTCTTGAAGTGACACTCACTCCATTCATTTTCAGAGATGTGTCTGCCAACTACCCAAGACTGAAAAACCCAAGTTTTCCTTCACATAAAAAATAGTATTCCATGGGAAAATGCTGCTAGTTGCAGGGTTCATCATTTGTATGACCATGGGGCTATCTAATTCAAGCCAAATAGATCTTTCAGCCAAGGAGACCCAAAAGGACATTTGCTTTTTTGTGTTTTATTGCTAAAAGCTCTAAAATACTTAAAAACATGGAATTATTAAACTAGAGATAATTTGAATTTATAATGGCACATTAATTATTCCTGAGTAACAAACCATCTCAATATTTAAAGCTTTAAAGGAAAAGATTTATCATTTTTCATAATACTGTGATTTGGCCAAATGATTCTTCTGCTGGTTTTACCTGAGCTCACTCATGGAGCCAGTTTAGTTGGAGAGTCAGCTACGCCAAAAGATCCATGATAGTCTCACTCGCGTGTCAGTTAGTACTGGTTATCACTGGGAACCTTGGTTTTTCTCTAGGTGTCCTTTCATCCTCCAATGGGCTAGACTGGCTTCCTTACACGGTGATCTCAGGGCAAAATTTCAAGAAGGTAAAAATGGAACTTCCCACATCCCATTAGCCAAAGCAAGTCACAGAGCTTGATGGAAGGGCCTGCAAAGATTCTATGGCCATATTTAATATATCAAAAGTGGCCACTGAAAGTCTCTTATTTTTTTGATTAAAACAAATCATCTTAGAGAAATGTTCAAATCAAATAGTGACAAAATTTCTTGTAGTCAGTGTCTGCCTTAGACGATGAGGATAAGATAGTTACAAAAACACAAGACAAGTCTCAAGTGAGAGTTCTTTAAAATACTGTTCAATTGTTTTGTAAGGAAGTGCTCAGAGAAGGATGGGGACATGGGAAAAGGGCATAAGAGTTCCCACTGGCCAAATAAGGGACAATTTCAGTATCAAAACAAATAATGATAATAATGGATTATATCTTATTAAATAAAATAAGACTCCATAAATCCATACTAACACAAATAAATAAACAGAGGGAAAGAAGACTGCTCTTCCTTGCAGAAGAATGCCAAGTAATAAATGTAGAAGGAATACTGGAATTATAAAAATCACCATTTGACAACCACCTATTAATAATTCCTTCAGGCAAAAATCATCCAAGACACTAAAGCTGGTAAGTGTAAGGTTGAGTAGAATGTAATATGGAAGCACAGATCTAACTCCATATTGGATCTGTTTCTTTTACTCTGACCTTTGTATTCTATTGCTTTTGCTACAAGTTAAGAATGTTGCCTATAGCCTGAAGTATACAGGAGAGCTCATTCTCAAGGCCCTGACCTTTAAACGTTTAACACTTTTCCATTCACACAGAGGTAAAAAGTTGCAGAACAGAGAATAACATTTGTCTTGCTGGAGGTTTATAGGAACACTGTGACTGGACCTACATGGACGACTGCAAGAACAAAGGATCTGGCAGCAACCAACCACACTCCCCTTTTAGTATAAAAGAAGCCTGAATTCTAACTTGGGTAAAATAGCTCTTTGGGACAGTAGTGCACCATCTTCTTGGTTTGCTGGCTTTCCAAATAAAGTCACTATTCCTTGCCCCCAGCAACTCATCTCTCCATTTATTGGCCTGTCATGGGGCCAGCAGTATGAGCTTGGACTCAGTAAAAACAAGAGGAATATTTACAAGATCTCAAAGTAATTCCGAACAAAAGACATTTTAATTATAGGAAGAAGAAACCTGGCAAATATGACCTTAACCAAATGATCAAAGTTAACTTCACCAGTAATGAGAAAAATAAATGTCATGGGCTCCTGACAGTGCACATTGAGAAGAACATAACATCATTTTTGTAATATTCTTGCCAAAATTGCATAGCCCAAATTTAATCAAGATGAAACCTCAGACAATCCTAAATTGAGGAAAAGTCTACCAAATAAATTAACTACACTCTTCAAAAATATCATGGGGATGAAAGAAAAAGAATGATCTAGGAACTGGTCCAGATTCAAGGAAACTAAAAAGATAGGAAAGCTAAATGCAATGTGTGTTTCTGGATTGGATCCTATATTCTAAAATATTCCATAAAGGACATTAGTGGGACAGTTGGTGACATTTAAATCAGGAATTTGAATTAGATAATAGTAGTGTACTGATGTTAATTTCCTGATTTTGATAATTGTGCCATAGTTATAAAGGCAAACATCCCCATTAACAGGAAATATACACTGAAGTGTTTATAGTGTTATAAAGTGTTACAGATCTGCAGCTTATTCTCAAATGCTTCAAAAATTATAATACTGTTTTTACATATTTACCTAATACAAGAGAAAACACAAGGTAAGTGTGATTAAAGTGTTAACATTTGCAGCATTAATGAAGGGTAATTCACATAGAATTTTTCACAGATAATTTTTTTACAACTTTTCCTGAAATAAATTATTTCAGAAAACTTTAAAATTTAAAATAAAAAGATTAAATAAATAAAATTATAGCTGAGCAGGACCTCATGGGGCCTTCCTGGGAGAGACCTCACCATGTCCTCTACCTGCCTCTTGTTTGTAGAAAAACTTTAGCCTCCTAGGCCTTCCGCAAGCTCCAAAGAATAAATTTAACCAGAGAAGTGAGAAAATGCAGAAACAAAGGAAAACAGTCAAGCAAGACAAAATAATAATAGTTTAGCCATTAAAAAAGGCAAGGGGGCTTCCCTGGTGGCACAGTGTTTGAGAGTCTGCCTGCCGATGCAGGGGACATGGGTTCGTGCCCCAGTCCGGGAGGATCCCACATGCCACAGAGCAACTGGGCCTGTGAGCCATGGCCGCTGAGCCTGTGTGTCCGGAGCCTGTGCTCCGCAACGGCAGAGGCCGCAACAGTGAGAGGCCCACATACGGCCAAAAAAAAACCAAAAACCAAAACAAAAAAGGCAAGGACTTTTAGTTCCTCCTCAAGGGCTATAGATAATATTCTGAGCCATATCCTTTGAGCTGTTTTGCAGATACTGAAACCCCCACCATGTGGAAGAAGTTAACTGTATGCTGACAACAAGCAGGTAGACCCCAGACCAATTGGAAACAGGAGGCTGATGATGTTGACTCCCAGTTCTCACCACCAACCAAGCAGAAGAATGATCACCCATCTTGTGAACCTCTACCTCACCCTGTCTTTTAAAAACCTTTCCCTGAAAGCCATTGGGGACATCAGACCTTTTGAGCACTAGCTGCCTGGACTCCTTGCTTGGCATCCTGCAATAAATGCTGCACTTTCCTTCACCACAACACAGTGTCAGTAGACTGGCTTTACTGCACTGGAGAGTGGACCCAAGTTTGGTTTAGTAACAAAATCAATTTAGAGATTACTCTTCAAAGTAGAGAATCTAAATGATATTTTCTTGATCCAAAATATAAAATTGTATACAAAACTTTGGAGAGCCAGTAGCAAATTACTAAGTCTTCCTGTATTAGTTATTTTTACAACACTCTGGTATCACATATCCTAACATAAAGATAAGAACATTTTGGCTGCTACTTTTTAAGACTAAATACTGAAATTCAAAGCTTAATGAAAAGTGAAAGTTCAATTGTTGAAGAGCTACTTTGGATGAGATTCAAGATGTATCAGAACATTGCCAACATAATGTCTTAGAAGACAATTTTTAAAATCTGCAAAAATAAGTGTTGGTTTAAGAAATGCAGCAACTAGGAAAACTCATGCAAACACAGAGATCTCAGAGATGTTCAAATTAGTCCAAATCCATTTCAAAGTTCTGGTTTCCAGAATCTATAAGTAACTGCTATAATTCAATATAAAAAAGAAAGCAATCCAAATAAAAGTAAATGGGCAATAGGCAGGAATACATCTTCACAAAGGAAAACAAGAATGCCAAAGAGCACATGAAAAGGTGCTCAACATAATACATTAGGGAAATGCAAATTAAAACCACAATGAGATTCCATTACACATATGCTAAAAGGCTAGAATTATAAATCTGTTTCAAATCGACAGTCCCAAATATTGGTGAGAACGCAGAGCAACTAGAACTCACATATATTGCTGATTAGAGTGTAAAACTGTTGTTGCGCTGCACCCTGCCCTGTACCTGCCCAGCTTCAAGACTGAAGAAAGAGCCGGGAGTCCATGACCGAGACATCAATGGTTTAATGGATTGCAGAACTTACAGGTCTGAAGCAAGGTCCTGGAGCGACACCCCACCGTGCGGGGCAGGCAGGAACTGGTGGCAGTCTTTGCTCCTGCGGGGAGGGGGAGAGGGAGGTTACCACTTACAGGGGTAATTAATGTCAGGTTGGCTCATTGGTTACCAGGGAAACCAGCAGAGGGGCACACCCCTCACCACTCCTTTGATAGGCTAACAGGTGGAGATGGAGATGTTCTGATCTAAAGGTTAGAACAATCATTAACTGGGGCAGGGATAAGTATATAGGAAGGTCAGTCATGTGAGTTGGTGTGGGTAAAGCAGGCACTGGTCAAGCAGGGGATGTACTGAGAACAAGAGAACAGCCAACTTAGGTGGCCCAATCATACAGTTCGAAAAATAATTGTGTTCCCCTTACAGAAAGGCAGAAAAGTCTCCAAAAAGGGAACAAATGTAATTCATTTAATGATTAGGGTCCCTGGTGACTAACATAAAAAAGCCCAAAAGATAAACAGATAGGCATCAGGCCATCCTTAAGAAAAATTTCTGTATTGAGATTTTACCATTATTCAAATATTTTTACAAATATTGGTGTAAAAATGTTTTAATTATTGATAAATAAATATTTGTAAATAAATACCTTATATAAAAATTACAATATTTAACACTCCTAATTATGGCAATATTGGATGGATTAAATATTGTCACAGTGTGGGATAAAATGCAAACAACATTTTGGTTCATGTATGACACTCATTTCTTTTTTGATAGGGAGCCAATTTACTGGAAACAACTTATATTATATCTGTCTTATAGATGGATAAGTAATCATTAATTACTTAAGATTGCAGAGATTAAGATTAATTAAGATTGCAGAGATGTAAATATGTATCTAAAACTATACTGAGTTAAAATAATGAACATCTTAAGCACTGTTCTTGTAAACATCAAGCATCACTACAAATTACCTAAATCCACAGTTACCTTATTTGTATTATATGAGTAAAATTTTAGGTATAAGTGTTCAATACCAAGTAGATTTATTGTTCTTTAGTGTCAACTTAAATTGTAATTCTAAGACCCTTAATTAACTTTATGACTTCAGACTTAATTAACTTTAAGACCTAAGGCTTAGAAATGTTTAAGTAATTAAAATAAATAGAAACCTCTCCTGCAAAAGAGGATATAGTACTTGGCAAGGAGAGAAGCAGCAGTAGTATCAAACAAAAATTCTTGGTCACCACACAATTTTTACTTATATACTCATTTATTCGTAAACACATTTGTTCTTCTTAATACTCATTTTAAGACGATAAAATTAGTGGAGTGAAATATTGTCTTAAAATGTGCTTGTAAGAATAATTGCATTTTAAAACTAATGATTTAAGTTTAAGTAATATCATCTCTTTATTATCTAGTATGTGTATATATATTTAAGATTAAGACACTTGGAGGTAGTAAGATTAAATTTTAAAAGAAGCTATGTATAATGGAGAAAATGAGCTCTGGTAGCTCACAAATAAAATTGGTGTTTAAGTGTACAGTCTGTTTTCAATATAAGGCTGTACAAAAATATTTTTGTTTTCTTCATATTCTACCCAGATGTCAGGATTTTTGCCTAACAGCTGCATATATGTACTGCAAAAAAGGTTTATTGAGAATTGAGCTGCTTTGGCATATTTCATAACTATAAACAATTATAAGTAAATCCACCAGAAAATAAGGGGGTTCTCACTTCTATAAAGTTAACATTCCTTTGGCAGTTATAATGTATTACTGCTCTGGTTAATAACTTAGCCATCACTGTGGCTATTTCTCTCTCTTGGAAACTTATGATTTTACTCAATAATAATTTAATTGTTGATCTATCGAAGATAAGTCCCCAAACTCCAAATAATAAACTGACCGGGTGTTTTTCATACTCAATCATCTCTGGTACTCACTTGAAGCACAGATTCCCTCTCCTTGTAACAGAGGGTCAGCCCTTGGAAAGGTGGGATACTAGCAATGAGTTAGGATAGATAGGCTGCACATTTTCTTAGTTAAGTGAAAAAGAGCTCAACCAAACCTAAATTAGCCTCAATTGGGTAAAGTATTATTAATATGAATATAATTTAGTAATTGTATTACCTTTGAGGATGGATAGAAGTAGACTCATGTTCATGAAGTTGGGCTGATACAGTCACTTCTAACAACTTGACTTCTAAAAAAATTTTATTCTTGGGTTTAAAATACCTGGGTCAAGAACTCTGGTTCTGGCCAAAGTGAAGAATTTTAGATTTTCCCTCCTGCCTGAAAAAACAAAATATATACAAAATATATAAGGATTTGCAAAATACTGGACATTAGGCAATGGAAGACAACAATGCTTGATAGAAGAAAACTGAATGAGGTGAGCCCTATGATTGCCCCAACCAAGTATTTTGATAGAGTTTCCAGACCAGAGTACAGAGGAAAGGACCAATAAACTGAAAAAGTTCAATGACTTAAAATTCCTTGAAAGGCAGAAACTACAAAAGCTCACTCAAGAAGAAATAAATAACATGGATAGCCCTATATGAATTAAAGAAATTAATTTTTTAGGTAGAAACCTTCTGACAAAGGAAACTCCAAGCCCTGGTGGCTTCAAAGATGAATTCTACCACATATCTAGAAAGAGTACCAATTCTTCAGAAATACTTCAAGAAAATTGGAAAGGAGGGAACTATTCCCAATTCATTCTAAAAGAAAGAGCATGACCATAATACTAAAACATTAGTATTTACCAGAACATTAGCAGAAAAGACATTACCAGAAAAGAAGACCACCAATCAGTATCCCTCATTAATATAAACATCCAAAAATTTGAAACAAAATTTTAGCAAACCAAATCCAACAATATATAAAATGTATAATAAATCATGAATAAGTTGAGTTTTATTCCAGGAATGTAAGATTGGTTTATCATTTGAAAATCAATCAATGTAATTCACCATATTAAACAACTAAAAAAAAAAAACCATGATATGTCAATGAAGGCAGGAAGAGCATTTGACAAAATCCAACATCCTTTCCTAATAAAAACTTTCTCAACAAACTGAGGATACAAGCAACTTCCTCAACATGATAGAGCGCATTTATGAAAAACCTATAAGTAACATTAGATATTATGGTGAATGTTTTCACCTTGATTTGAGGAAAAAGAGAAAGATGTCTGCTCTCACTGTTCTTTTTTGTTTTTTGTGTTTTTTTTGGAGTACAAGCAGTTCATCAAGTATTTTTTTTCCTTTTGATATTGTTTAATTTTGCATACATAAAATATTCCCAAAATTCAAAACTATGTTTCAAAAGTCAAAATTATGAATCAAAATTCAAATCTTGTAAAAAGATATTCTCAGGGAAGTCTCACTCACATAAATATTATCCCATCCCACTCATACTCATCTTCAGAGGAAAAACTTTTCATTAGTTTCTGGTATATCATACTGTGTTTCTTTCTCCAAAAGTAAGTATATATGTATGCATGCACAGACATACATTTTATTTATTTTTAATAGACTTTATTGGAGTAAAATTTCTTCACAATACTGTGTTAGTTTATGTTGTACACCAAAGTGAATCAGTCATATGCATACATATATCCCCATATCCCCTCCCTCTTGAGCCTCTCTCCCATCCTCCCTATCCCACACCTCTAGGTGGTCACAAACCACTGAGCTGATCTCCCTATGCTATGCTGCTGCTTCCCACTAGCTAACTATTTTATATTCGGTAGTGTAAATATGTTGATGTCACTGTCACTTTGCCCCAGCTTCCCCTCCCACACCGTGTCCTCAAGTCCATTCTCTTTGTCTACATCTTTATTCCTGCCCTGCAACTAGGTTCATCAGTGCATTTTTTTGTCTGTTTTTAGATTCCATATATATGCGTTAGCATGCGGTATTTGTTTTTCTCTTTCTGACTTACTTCACTCTGTATGACAGACTCTAGGTCCATCCACCTCACTACAAATAACTCAATTTCATTTCTTTTTATGGCTGAGTACTATTCCATTGTATATATGGGCCACATCTTCTTTATCCATTCATCTGTGGATGGACATTTAGGTTGGTTCCCTGTCCTGGCTATTGTAAATAGTGCTGCAATGAACATTGTGGTACATGTCTCTTTTTGAATTATGGTTTTCTCAGGGTATATGTCCAGTAGTGGGATTGCTGGGTCATATGGTAGTTCTATTTGTAGCTTTTTAAGGGACCTCCATACTGTTTTCCATAGTGGCTGTATCAATTTATATTTCCACTAACAGTGCAGGAAGGTTCCCTTTTCACCACACACTTTCCAGCATTTATTGTTTCTAGATTTTTTGATAATGGCCATTCTAACAGGTGTGAGGTGATACCTCATTGTGGTTTTGATTTGCATTTCTCTAATAATTAATAATGTTGGGCTTCCCTGGTGGCACAGCGGTTGAGAGTCCCCCTGCCAATGCAGGGGACACGGGTTCGTGTCCCGGTCTGGGAGGATCCCACATGCCACAAAGCAGCTGGGCCCGTGAGCCATGGCCGCTGAGCCTGCACGTCTGGAGCCTGTGCTCCACAACGGAAGAGGCCACAACAGTGGGAGGCCCGCGTACCGCAAATAATAATAATAATAATAATAATAATAATAATAATAATGTTGAGCATCTTTTCATGTTCCTCTTGGCCATCTGTATGACTTCCTTGATGAAATGTCTATTTAGGTCTTCCACCCGTTTTTTAACTGGATTGTTTGTTTTTTTGATATTGAGCTGCATGAGCTGTTTGTATATTTTGGAGATTAATCCTTTATCTGTTGTTTCATTTGCAAATATTTTCTCCCATTCTGAGGGTAGTCTTTTTGTCTTGTTTATGGTTTCCTTTGCTGTGCAAAAGCTTTCAAGTTTAATTCAATCCCATTTGTTTATTTTTGTTTTTATTTCCATTACGCTAGGAGGTGGTCAAAAAAGATCTTGCTGTGGTTTATGTCATAGAGTGTTCTGCCTATGTTTTCCTCTATGGGTTTTAGAGTGTCTAGCCTTACATTTAGGTCTGTAATCCATTTGGAGTTTATTTTTGAGTATGGTGTTAGGGACTGTTCTAATTTCATTCTTTTGTATGTAGCTGTCCAGTTTTCCCAGCACCACTTATTGAAGAGGCTGCCTTTTCTCCAGTGTATGTTCTTGCCTCCTTTGTCATAAATTAGGTGACCATATGTCTGTGGGTTTATCTCTGTGCATTCTACCCTGTACCATTGATCTATATTTCTGTTTTTGTGCTAGTACCATATTGTCTTGATTACTGTGGCTTGGTGGTATAGCTTGAAGTCAGGGAGCCTGATTCCTCCAGCTCCGTTTTTCTTTCTCAAGACTGTTTGGCTATTTGGGGTCTTTTGTGTTTCCACACACATTGTAAAAGTTTTTGTTCTAATTCTGTGAAGAATTCCATTGGTACTTTGATAGGAATTGCATTGAATCTGTAGATTGCTTTGGGTAGTCTAGTCATTTTCACAATATTCATTCTTCCAATCCAAGAACATGGTATATCTCTCCACCTGTTGGCATCATCTTTAATTTCTTTCCTCAGTGTTTTATAGTTTTGTGAGTACAAGTCTTTCATCTCCTTAGGCAGGTTTATTCCTAGGTATTTCATTATTTTTGTTGCAATGGTAAATGGGACTATTTCCTTAATTTCTCTTTCTGATTTTTTGTTGGTGGTGTATAGGAATGCCAGAGATTTCTGTGCATTAATTTTGTATTCTGCAACCTTACCAAATTCATTTATTACTTCTAGGAGTTTTCTTGTAGCATCTTTAGGATTTTCTATGTATAGTATCATGTCATCTGCAAACAGTGACAGTTTTACTTCTTATTTCCAATTTGTATACTTTTTCTTTTTCTTCTCTGATTGCCAAGGCTAGGATTTCCAAAACTATGTTGAATAAGAGTGGCGAGAGTGGACATCCTCATCTTGTTCCTGATCTTAGTGGAAATGCTTTCAGTTTTTCACGATTGAGTATGATGCTTGTTGTGGGTTTGTCATATATGGCCTTTATTATGTTGAGGTAGGTTCCCTCTATGCCCATTTTCTGGAGGGTTTTTATCATAAATTGGTGTTGAATTTTGTCAAAAGCTTTTTCTGCAACTATTGAGATGATCATATGGTTTTTATTCCTCAATTTGTTAAGATGGTGTATCACATTGATTGATTTGCATATATTGAAGAATCCCTGCATCCCTGGGATAAATCCCACTTGATCATGGTGTATGATCCTTTTAATGTGTTGTTGTATTCTGTTTGCTAGTATTTTGTTCAGGAGTTTTTCATCTATGTCCATCAGTGATATTGGTCTATAAGTTTCTTTTTTTGTGATATCTTTTTCTGATTTTGGTATCAAGGTGATGGTGGCTTCATAGAATGAATTTGGGAGTGTTTCTCCCTCTGTACTTTTTTGGAAGAGTTTGAGAAGGATAGGTGTTAGCTCTTCTCTAAATATTTGATAGAATTTGCCTGTGAAGCCATCTGGTCCTGGGCTTTTGTTTGTTGGAAGATTTTTAATTACGGTTTCAATTTCATTACTTTTGATAGGTCTGTTTATATTTTCTAATTCTTCCTGGTTCAGTCTTGGAAAATTGTACCTTTCCAAGAATTTGTCCATTTCTTCCAGGTTGTCCATTTTATTGGCATATAGTTGTTTGTAGTCATCTCTTATAATCCTTTGTATTTCTGCGGTGTCAGTTGTGATTTCTCCTTTTTCATTTCTAATTTTATTGATTTGCATCCTCTCCCTTTTTTTCTTGATGAATCTGGCTAAGGGTTTATCAATTTTATCTTCTCAAAGAGCCAGCTTTTTACTTTTATTGACTTTTGCTATTGTTTTCTTCATTTCTATTTCATTTATTTCTGCTCTGATATTTATGATTTCTTTCCTTCTACTGACTTTGGGTTTTCTTTGTTCTTCTTTCTCTAGTTGTTTTAAGTGTAGGGTTAGATTGTTTATTTGAGATTTTCTTGTTTCTTGAGGTGAGATTGAATTGCTATAAACTTCCCTCTTAGAGCTGCTTTTGCTCTGTCCCATAGGTTTTGGGTCATTGTGTTTTCATTGTCATTTGTTTGTATGTAATTTTTTATTTCTTCTTTGATTTCTTCTGATCTCTTGGTTATTTAGTAGCACACTGTTTAGCCTCCATGTATTTGTGTTTTTTACAGTATTTTTCCTGTAATTGATTTCCAATTTCATAACATTGTGGTCAGAAAAGATGCTTGATACAGTTTCAATTTTCTTTAATTTTCCAAGGCTTGATTTTTGACTCAAGATGTGATCGCTCCTGGAGAATCTTTCATGTGTACTTGAGAAGAAAGTGTATTCTGCCACTTTTAGGTGGAATGTTCTATAAATATCAATTAAATCTATCTTGTCTATTGTGTCATTTAATGCTTGTGTTTCCTTATTTATTTTCTGTTTGGATGATCTGTCCATTGGTGTAAGTGGGTGTTAAAGTCCTCTACTATTATTGTGTCACTGTCTATTTCTCCTTTCATGGTTGTTAGCAATTGCCTTATGTATTGAGGTGCTCCTATGTTGGATGCATAAATATTTGTAATTGTCTAATCTACTTGGATTGATCCTTTGATCATTATGTAATGTCCCTCCTTATCTCTTATAACAGTCTTTATTTTAAAGTCTATTTTATCTGACACGAGTATTGCTACTCTACCTTTTGATTTCCATTTGCATGGAATATCTTTTTCCATCCCCTCACTTTCAGTCTGTATGTGTCCCTAGGTCTGAAGTAGGTCTCTTATAGACAGCATATATATGGGTCTTGTTTATGTATCCATTCAGCCAGTCTGTCTTTTGGTTGGGGCATTTAATTCATTTACATTCAAGGTTATTATTGATATGTATGTTCCTATTACCATCTTCTTATTTGTTTTTGGTTTGTTTTCGTGGGTCTTTTTCTTCTGTTGTGTTTCCCACCTAGAGAAGTCTCCTTAGCATTTGTTGTAAAGCTGGTTTGGTGGTGCTGAATTCTCTTAGCTTTTGCTTGTCTGAAAAGCTTTTGATTTCTCCATCGAATCTGAATGAGATCCTTGCTGGGTAGAGTAATCTTGGTTGTAGGTTTTTCTCTTTCACCACTTTAAGTATATCCTGCCACTCCCTTCTGTCCTGCAGAGTTTCTGCTGAAAAATCAGCTGATAACCTTATGGGGATTCCTTCGTATGTTATTTTTTGTCTTTCCTTTGTTGCTTTGAATATTTTTCCTTTGAATTTAGTATTTGTTAGTTTGATTAATATGTGTCTTGGTGTGTTTCCCCTAGGGTTTATCCTGTATGGGACTCTCTGTGCTTCCTGGACTTGGATGACTATTTCTTTCCCATGTTAGGGAAATTTTCCACTATAATCTCTTCAAATATTTTCTCAGACCCTTTCTTTTTCTCTTCGTCTTCTGGGACCCCTATAATTTGAATATTGGTGCATTTATTGTTGTCCCAGAGCTCTGAAAGTGTCTTCAATTCTTTTGATTCTTTTTTCTTTATTCTGCTCCACAGCAGTTGTTTCCACCATTTTGTCTTCCAGCTCACTTATTTGTTCTTCTGCCTCAGTTATTCTGTTATTGATTCCTTCTAGTACATTTTTCATTTCAGTTATTGTGTTGTTCATCTCTGTTTGCTCTTTAGTTCTTCTAGATCTTTGTTAAACATTTCTTGTATTTTCTCAATCTGTGCCTCCATTCTATTTCTGAGATTCTGGATCATCTTTACTATCATTACTCTGAATTCTTTTTCAGGTAGTTTGCCTATTTCCTCTTCATTTACTTGGACTTGTAGGTTTTTACCTTGCTCCTTCATCTGTGACATATTTTTTGCTGTCTCAATTTTTTTTTTTTTTTATGAGTGGGATTGTGTTCCTGTCTTACTGGTTGTTTGGCCTGAGGATTCCAACACTGGAGTTTGTAGGCTGTTGGGTAGAGCTGGGTCTTGGTGCTGAGATGAGGACCTCTGTGAGACCTCTATTCAACACTGTACCAAAGGTTTTAGCCAGATCAATAAAGCAAGAACAAAAAATAAAAGAAATCCATATAGGAAAGGAGGAAGTAAAACTACCATTATTCACAGATGAAATCATTGTCTATGTAGAAAATCCAATAGAATCTACAAAAAAAGGCTGTGAGTTTATGAATTCTTCATATGAGAACTGTAGATGTAACTAGTGGATTCTCAAAAGAATTTAAGTATAATGTCTCTAATGTTTGGAATTCAGGAGTGTTTTTAAATGAGTTGAGCTCAGAAAAAAAAATCACAATTATTTTAGATAAAAGATGTTGGTAAAAGGTTCACTGATTCTAACCACATAATATCTGTAAATAATCAAATCACTGATGGTATTTATAATGACTTTGTAAAAACAGCATATATATGGATTGGCCTTGCTATAAAACTACTTGTAAAATAGGTCACCTATTATGCACACGGTCTTTACTGATTCCCTGTACACTGCTCATGGCAATGTAGTTGTTTGCATGGTTTCAACATAATTAGATAAACCAAATTTATAATCATAACTGTATAAGAAATGTCACACTAGAAGGCAAAGCTCACTTAATTAAGTGGACAAGCTCACTCTAAAAGAATTAGAACTGCACTTCACGTATGGAATTTGGTTTGGTACCCATTCCATGATTAATAGGATTCCAGCCTTACAAGAATATATATATATATCATCACTCCTGGAAGGCTAGATACAATCATGAATTTGAGTTCTTAGAGGTGAAAAAGGATAGCCCTACATTTTTAGGGATGGTGAGTAATACTAGAAAAAACAGCTACTTGCTCTTTGGTCCTTTGCCTCAGAGTACACAAGGTGACAAGAGCAAGAGCAGATGCAAACAGGGAAGCATGGAAGGAAGCAGGAGAGGAAAGAAGGGATAATGAAAGAAAAAAAAGGATGGGTAGGGAAGTGGAAAGTAGAGGACTGAAGAGAGGAAGGAGAGGAAGAAAGAGTTGAGGAAAGAAGGAGATGAGTGAGGAGGAGAGGGAGAGGAGAAGAGGAAAAAGGGCAGGGAGGGGAGGAGAGAAAAGGAGATTCTGAAATAATAATGCAGCCTGGAGTTTTTTGGAAATATCTGAATAGAAGTTAATTCTCTGTCCTTAGAAAGGAATAGCTCTAGTTTTGTTAAGCAAACAGCAAGAGCATTAATCAAAACTTTTAAGTGGACTTAGGTAAGTAAAGTAGGCCATGTTGAAAAGTAAAGTAGGCCATGTTGAAAAGAATATAGATAATATAAAAGCTTTAGTCTACAGACTATATAAAACAGCTAAGGTTGATCTTGAGTTGCCGTAGGATTTTGTGTGGAAATATTCCTATTACATAGGAAAAGGAATATCAATATATAATGAAACATTGTGGATGACCTGGTAAGCAGGACTCCATATATATAGCATAAAGTTAGTCTGTGTCTGATTTTTGCCATTTATTTAAAAATGTAAGAGAGAATGGGTTAAAAAATCCAGTGAATGATCTTAGCACAAATATGCAATGAGAACCTGTTTATTGACTGAGAGAGATTTTTGAAGATTGTCTGAGTCAAAAGGAGGACTTTAAACTAAAAACTGTCTCAAATCTGCTCTGAGACAGAATCTGTTTTTTGTAATATAATATACAACCTCATCTCAAGAAAAAATTGGTAACCCTGATAAACTGTTTAAGCAATTTCTGATGGATGTAAAGTGGATTAAAACCACGTTGAAGAAACGAGTAACCCATCCAACCCAGTTGACTGTCACTAGACTTTGAACTAAATTTATTTTTTAATCTCATTTCTTTTTCTCTATAAATGTCTCTACCAAGAAAGAAATCTACATACCCAGTGCATAGCTGTTTATAACCTCAGCAACAGGGTAAAAAAAAAATTACCTCTTGGTTGTCAACCCCAAGTCACATATCATGTAACCTTTCAATACGTTAGTTGTCCTCAGAGTAGTTACACTAAATCAGAAAAGAACGTGACTAGAGAAAAGGGAGGGAGCAATATGCAATGAAATTTAAGTAAGCAGTTGGTATGAACCTTTAGGTCATACTGAAGAGCTGTAACTTTATTCTAAGAGCACGGGGAGACACTGAAGGTTTTGAGCATGTAAGTTGGCAAGGTGTATTGTGTTCTTTAAAAATTGGTTTGTAAAGAAGGAATTATGGAGAGGCCAATTAGGATACTTTTGCTGCACTGTAGATAAGAAACAGTAGTGGCTTAGAATACAGTGAAGAAGAATAGAAGTAGACATATTTGAAATGTATTATAGAAGAAGTAAGAATAATTCCTTGTGGTTTGTGTATGGGAGATGAAAGAAAGGGGAAAATGAAAATAATTCTCTTATTTTTTATTTGAGTCACTGGGAAAATAATTGACCTGAGATAGACTAAGAGACCAATAGGTTTGGGAGTGAAGTCATGAGTTCAGATTTGAAGGAGTAGAGTTTGAAAATCTTATTAGACCTCCAAATAAAGGTGGGAATTAAATATTTGTCTATATGAGATTCTCAGAGCAAATGTCAGGGTTAGATAAATAAAGTTGTTAATCATCAGCATATAAACTGTATTTTAGAAATAGGTCTAAATGAACTTCATTGTGGAGAGACTGAATACGCAGAAGATATATCAAGAACAAGCTCTGAAGCAATGCAACAATTAGTACTCCACTGAATTTGGGAAAATGGAGGTCATTGGTGACTGATAAGAACAGTTTCACTGAAGCGATGAAGTAGGATTAAGAGTAAGTAGGAAGTGTGAAAACAAAGATAAGCTGGGAAAATGGAAGGGTAGCCAGACAGGGATGATGGGTCAAGATAGTTTGTTTTTGTTGTTGTTTTTTAACAAAAGGAAGGCCCTAGGGTATGTATGCATACTCATAGAAATGGCCCAGTCAATAATGAGAAATTGATGATACAGGACAACATTTGAGTGTCTAAGTATGGACTGATGGTGAGAGAAAGCAATTCTGTGCTTAGGAAGGACAGGTGTGCAGAAAAGGGACAAAGACAAAATCCCTATGTGAGGAAAGAGGGAGATCCAGATTTTGAAAGTAATTAGGGACCACAAGATGCAAACACTGCCACTGAAAATAACTCCCAGAGTCAGTGAATTGAAGCAGCAGTGGGAAATGGCCATGGGGCAGTGTGAAGACTAATTAGAGAACTGCAGTCAGAGCAGCTGGCCCAGCTGATCCCAACCCAGCTTATACCAAGGAACACATATCTGCAGCCTTTCCAGAAAAAATAAGGAAGGAAGGTGGGAAGGAAGGGAGGGATGGAAGGATGGAGGGAGTGAGGGAATGAGGGAGGGAGGAAGAAAGAAAAAGGAAAATGGCAGATTATGGAGCACCAGGAATCCCTCTCCTCACCAAGAAAATAATTGTACTGGCAGAACCTGTCTGATATAACTATTTTAGAACTCTGGAGTCTATTGAAGGCCTGGACTTTCCAGGGAAAGGCTTGGACACTAAATTGCAGTTAATTTTGGTCAGTTTCAGCTCTTAGTACAGTAGCAGGTACCCATCTCCCAAAACCAACCCCGTGGCAGACAGCCATGCACGTGTTCCTGGAGCAACCTGCACAGAGCTTGCAGGAGACACGGTGGGCAAAAAGGACCCTGTCCTCCAAATATCATAGGTCTGCGTTCTGATTTCTGATTGCTGCTTCTAATCACAGAAGTGCAGACACAGAGGTAGGTGACTGCTGTTGTTGCATCTCCCTCAATTATGGCAAGCCCCACCCTCCGGGGCTGAAGTGAAACTTAAAGGGCTAGCTCGCTTTCTCCCCACCTGATTTTTCTCTTTTCCTCTTTTGGGAGGCAGAAATTAAAGATTGGGACATCCTAAAGCAACTGCATATAGAGAGAAAACTAGAAAATGACCATACATGCCCAGGAAAAGGTACAGACTCAGAAAATATCTGAGAGAACGTTCAGTATACACCTCAGGCTGATCCTTTTCTTATCAAGTTTCATTTCTCTGATGGAAATAAATAATTTCTTTAAGTCTTCATAGAGTCATTCTGTTTACAAATAGATGAAAAATCTTTTACAAAGGAAGACTATATTCACTATTCAGCATAATATAATACAAAAGATGAAGTAGATCTTAAGTTACCAATAAAATTAAGATTGTAACTGTTAAGCGGTTGATTGTACATCATGGAGCAAAGGATGCTATGAAATGAAAAGCAAAAATCATTGTTTTTTTTTTTTAAGTGTGTAAAATGCCTCATTGATATGCTCTATTCTTAAATTATTCATGCTGAATAAATATAATGTAGAAACCAAATTCCACAAACAGCAAATAATAACAAAAGAATTGAAACTATTTTTTATCATCGTAAGAATCTAAAATTTCCAGATACAACAGATTCAAAAAGTATTGGGCAAGTTGAATAGAGTTCTGAGAACGCTATACACGTTTGCGGAACAATCAAAACACTTCCAACAGAGATGGGAAAAGAAAAGCAGATTCTACTGAAAAACATTTTCATGACACAGAACCACTGAATTAACTGACTTTCAAATAAAGGTGCAAACCTTACAGTAATTTCAAATCACATTCAATATGAAGCAAAGATGTACATGAAAGAACTACCTTTAGATATATGAGCATTCAGAGAGAAATGTGTTCAATGAAGTAGAGAACCCACAATGCTGTTCAGTAGCCTGTCCATTGCTCAAGCATGATGACTTCAAAAGGGACAGCAGAAAGAAATAAAAAATTGGAATAAATACTGATCAAGTAATGAAAGAGAAGAATAAAAGTGAGTTCCCATACCTATATACCCGAGTCCAGATATTATTTCTGTATAGATGATCCAGACGTGATTAAGTCACAGTATATCAAACCCTCAATTAATCTCGACTGCTATCATATTTTTTCTCCAAATATTGTTTGATGATAGCCCATCTACCCAGTTACACAACCACATACCTCAGGGTCATTTTGGTATCCTCACTCACTCCTGTTTTTCCCCATTTTTACCAATTGTATTGATTTCATTGCTAGTGTCTAGACACTCCTTTCATTCTGTTTGTTAATGATTGAGTCAGAGCCTCATCAATCTCCTGCCTAGGTCAATGTAATGATATCTTCATTGATCTCCAATGTCCCCAGTATTTCTCTTTTCAATCTATTCTCCACATTGCTGCCAAAGTAATCATTCTAAAATGCAAATCTGATCATATCATTTCCTTGAAAAATATCCTCTAAAAGTTCCTTGGTACCAACTGGGATAAAATCCAGGCTCCTCAGCATGACACAAAAAGCCCCTGATAGGGACTTACCTCCTCCCTACCCATTCTTGCCCTCATATCCCCTGCTCATCCTTCCAAACCCAACTCAGGAATTATCTTCTGTGAATATTCATTCGTGATACACTTATCTGAATCAGGCTTTCCCACCGCAGCACCTTGCAATTCCCTTTGCCTTGGAACTTATCTCAGTTTGTTATAATTGACTGACCATGTCTCTTTATCTATAATATTCTGCAAGGACATTCAGCAAAAAAGCCATTGTTCTTCATTTTTGTATCTCCAGCATGGAACATAAATACATAAGCAATTAAAGTGTTTGAGAAAGAAAGAAATAGGGAAGAAAAAAAGAAGGGATCAAGTAGATAACTCTGGAACATTTTAGCTCTAAAATTCTGTCTCCATGATTCCATTTATTTGCACCAGACTCTCATGTCATACACTTACAATCTACAGGCGGTGAGGGGTAACTATCAAAAGCAATAAGCTATTCTTCTGTTCTCCAGTCCCAAGAGAAAGTGTTCCCTTAAACTCATCACATAAAGGCATCAAGGAAGCTTTAAGGTAAGAGAAACTTGTAGTAGTATAAATCCTCAGGAGTACCAAGAGAAATAGATCCCCAGGTGGTATACCAGAGAGCTAGTTTTTACCTCCAAAGCAACAATGCTCAGAATATACAAACAACTCAGGCAGCTCAATATCAAAAACAAAAAAACAACCCAATCAAAATATGGGTAGAAGATCTAAATAGACATTTCGCCAAAGAAGACATACAGATGGCCAAAAAGCACATGAAAAGATACTCAACATCGCTAATTATGAGAGGAATGCAAATCAAAACTACAATGAGGTATCACCTCTCACTGGTCAGAATGTCCATCATCAAAAAACATACAAACAATAAATGCTGGAGAGGGTGTGGAGAAAAGGGAATCCCCCTACACTGTTGGTGGGAATGTAAATTGGTACAACCACTATGGAGAACAGTACAGAGGTTCCTTAAAAAACTAAAAATAATTCTACCATATGATCCAGCAATCCCATGCCTGGGCATATATCAGGAGAAAACCATAAATCAAAAATATACATGCGGGATGGGATATGGGATATATGTATGCATATAGCTGATTCACTTTGTTATACAGCAGAAACTAACACAACACTGTAATGCAATTATACTCCAATAAAGCTGTTAAAAAGATATATATATATACACACACACACACACACACGCACCCCAATTTTCATTGCAGTGCTATTTACAATAGCCAAGACATGGAAGCAACCTAAATGTCCATAGACAGAGGAATGGATAAAGAAGATGTGGTACATATATACAATGGAATATTACTCAGCCATTAAAAAAGAATGGAATAATACCATTTTCAGCAACATGGATGGACCTAGAGATTATCATACTAAGTGAAGTAAGTCAAACAGAGAAAGACATATATCATACGATATCACTTATATGTGGAATCTAAAAAAATAATACAAATGAACTTATTTACAAAACAGAAACAGACTCACAGAGTTGGAAAAAAAATTTATGGTTACCAAAGGGGAAAGGTGTGAGTGGGAGGGATAAATTAGGAGTTTGGGATTAACATAAACACACTACTATATATAAAATAGATAATCAACAAGGACCTACTATATAGCACAGGGAACTCTACTCAATATTCTGTAATAAACTATATGGGAAAAGAATCTGAAAAGGGGGATTTGCCTGGCAGTCCCCCTTAAGGCTCCATGCTTCCACTGCAGGGGGCGTGGGTTCGATTCCTGGTTGTGGAACTAAGATCCTGCATGCCATGTGCATGGTGCAGCCAAAAAATGTTTTAAAAGAATCTGAAAAGGAATGGCTAAATGTATATGTATAACTGAATCACTTTGCCATACACCTGAAACTAACACAACATTGTAAATCAACTATACCCCAATATAAAATAAAAATTAAACTAAAAAAAACCACAATGCTCAGAGATGCATGGGTCATCTTCCCAATCTGCAGAGACATCAAAGCCAAATGCCAGGGAGGTAAAACCTTTTCACACACTAGAGGGCAGTCTCGGAGCAGCAGTAAGTGTTTCCATGCTAATGAAGTATTTTTGTATGGGTTTTTCTTCCCTTCTTATCAGGTTAAAATGTATCTCTCCTTATCCTAGACTCTAGGAGTCAGACTTGGTCGTGCCCTTCTCTGTGGTATACCCATGACTCTTCTACAGAATTTATCACACTGTTGTTGTTATTAGACAAGCGGTGAGAAACAATTTTCCATTGCACTCTTGCCCATTTGAGCAAAGATACTGATAGATTTTGCTTCCAACTATCTTTTCAAGGATGTTTGTATGGCAAACTGCCTTTGAAGATAGAGATAGTGTCTCCATTCAAGGGGAAGAAGGCAGGTTTTTTTCCTAACCTGGGTTGATATCAAAGAAAAGGTGAAGGTTAGGCAAGTTCACCAGCAGCCTTCTTTATAACACTGGGAGCTTCCTAAGAATAGGGTGCTCAACTTTGATACCAAGCTACTATATACACATCTACCTGGGCTACTTTACATCACCACCATGGATTTTGGCCAGGGTGGGGAAGGAATCCATGAGAGCATCAAGT
Organism: Kogia breviceps; assembly: GCF_026419965.1. Taxonomy (NCBI): domain Eukaryota; kingdom Metazoa; phylum Chordata; class Mammalia; order Artiodactyla; family Physeteridae; genus Kogia; species Kogia breviceps. Next base: position 64,695,511 of record NC_081318.1, on the reverse strand, counting down.
TCATGCTGCCTGCTGTGCCATGAGTAATAAAGTCCTTTTCTCTGAGCCAGGAATCTCATGTCTTATGCCAGCATCTATGAAATTGCAGCAGGCTCACTTGGTAAGCATTTAAGTCGAGTTGAAACCTCAAAACCCTTTTTGAGTTCCTGATAAAGTGCAATGTGTGTGTGTGTGGGTGTATGTGTGTGGGTGTGTGGGTGTGTGTGTGTGTGTGTTTAACCTATTTGGTTTCTTCTGACCATGAACTCCTTAAGAGTAAGGACTGTATCTAATTTACACAAGTATTTCCAAGTCATAACCTAATAAAGTTAAAATAGATGTTAGCTGAATAAAAATATGATGAGAACATGGATAAGTAGGAAGAGGAAAAGAGAAAAACCTACCAAGTAATTTACAGATCTTTTCATCACTTAAATTCATGTTGCTTTTCATTAAGTTAATGCTATTATTTCAAATTAGAAAAAAAAGAGAATGTTTTCACATTACAAGTATAACCTCAACTCTCGTACTGTCATACTATCCTCATAAGTGTTTTGCGTACCTCAAAATGAATACATTAATTCTAAGAATCCAAAACATTTTATCACAAATAACATAAAAATTTACAAGAAGTTTGCTTGAGTAAAAATCTGCGCTTAGATGTAATCAAAGATAGAAATGAGATATCATTCCTTCGCCAGTGGCTTGGCTAGAGAGGAAATGAGGAAAACCCCCTCCCTCAACACATACATTAGATGCCAGAAATTTATATAGAGGTATAGGAGTCTCGTGGAAGCTAAAAAACGTGGACCATGGTTCCTCTTTTTCCCACTCACCAAACCACCATCAACGTTAAATTTCAAAATATAAAATCATGTCTTTTTTCAAAAAAGCACAATGAGGGGTTTTGACTGAAAATGTACCATAAGGAAGTAGGTGTTTGGATCTCTATTACAGATGGAAGTGCTGCTTCTGGATTCCATTTTTGGTTAACTTTGGAACCCATTCTCATTTAGTCATTCTTGCACTCTGCGTATGTGCAGTCACGAGCTGAAGCATCATAACTAATAAAAATTGGAACCCAAGTAGTTTATTGTGGGTGTCTTCTTTCAGAGTGTGACACCAAGGAAAGTAATATCCTCCTCCTCATTGAGAGGAAACCTCAAGGCTGAGAAAAGCATCCAAAGAGGTGAGAGATTCATTGGTGATAGCAAGGGGATCAGCAAGTGAGGCATTAGAACTAGGAGGAACAGAAAATTTAACTAATCCTTAGCTCTGTGAATCTCCTGGGGCCCTTGAGGCTGCTCTCACTGACTTAAGGAGGTGGGGCTCCAGTGAACCTTGAGGTACCTGACAGGTTGGATGTACCTGACAGATAAACTTATGTGGATGTCAGTCTCAGTGGGCTCCAGATAAAAGGTCTGAATTTCTATTTATTCTAAGATAACTGATTCATGGTCATGAGTAAGCATCCCTGGGGAGTCTTAGAAAAATTGGGGAAGGGGAACCTTGCTAGTAAACTGGGAGAGGTTTTAAAAGCCATTGAAATGTGGTTGTAAATACAAATGCAATTTCATTTTATCCACAAGCTTGTGAAGTACAGGGGACATCTGGTAACAAAAATATCAAAGTCCAAAAGATAAATTTCACAGGAAAAGTTTACAGCTTGTCCTCTGCAAGACTGACTATCTATGTCGCTCTTTCATCACAGTTAGTTAAATGAGGGCTCCGGCAGTGCAATGACTCAGAGATAAACAAAATAAAGTCATAACATCAATATCCTCAAGTGTTTGGGGATATATTTGAGAACACAAATATTAAATGTTGAAAAAGGGATTCACCCTGCCCTTCAAGTCCAGCCAGCTGGCTTTCCTCCATCATGCATTGTCCTCTAAGATTATCCAAGTGAAAAAACAAAAAACTCTCAAGGAGCAATGGACAACAGTACTTTGTAAAGAGGTAGTGAACAAGTGGTTTTGTTGTTGCTGTTTTATTTCATTTTTATAAATAAAAAATTTAATTGTTCTGACTCCACAGGAATAGATACCACATTTGAGGGCAGCTATTTCAGCATAAGGGGCTGTGAACACTCCTAACCAAATAAAGCCTTTCATTATTTATCCAATGTTGCCATTGAGAGATATATTTCAGCAACTCTTTTTCTGAAAGAAGACCTTGCTAACATTCAAGGTCTATTGGTTAATAATGCGTTACATTTGTTGATTACTCCTTCCAATATGGCAGCTCAGAAGAGCCATTGGGAATAATTAAAAATTTGAGGAGTAAGTTAAGAACATGACATGTATACTTCACGGTTACCCAAGGTTTCCATAAAAGATGGAGAAAAAAAAAAGAAAAGGAGAAATCAGTAAACCAGGAGGTGAGACAGCTTGAGAGGCAAACTTCACAGATTTGACTGTGACTTCACAATAAGAGCCATGGTAAAAATCTAAATTCCTTTCTGAAGCTTGGAACTTTATACCTTTTCTGGGAAGTGCACCTCTCAAAATTATGTTAAATGACTACCACTTAGGGGAATCTCTGAACCCTGTTTGGCTATGCACTATTTAATAGAAGCACAATGTCATCTCACCTTAATACACTAAAATGAAAATCCCACCAAGAAGTAAAAGGTTGAGGGACTTCCCTGGTGGCGTAGTGGTTAAGAACCTGCCTGCCAATGCAGGGGACAAGGAGCCCTGGTCTGGGAAGATCCCACATGCCACGGAGCAACTAAGCCCGTGTGCCACAACTACTGAGCCTGCATGCCACAATTATTGAAGCCTGTGTGCCTAGAGCCCGTGCTCCACAACAAGAGAAGCCACCGCAATGAGAAGCCCGTGCACTGCAACGAAGAGTAGCCCCCACTCGCTGCAACTAGAGAAAGCCCACGTGCAGCAACGAAAACCCAACGCAGCCAAAAATAAATAAATAGAATTTATTTTTTTAAAAAAAGGAAGTAAAAGGTTGAGAGAGAGAAGTAAATAGTCCCTTAGCATGTATGATGAACACCCCTGATGATTTTTCTTGAGCTCAAAGAGCTATTATTAGAAAATTGTAGCTCTGTGTAGTTAAGTGTGGCAGATGGCATATAGGAGTGAGTGGTGTGCAATTTACAGTAAACAAATTCTTTATCTTTGACGGGTCATGGGGAGAACTAAAACGGTCTCCAATTCAATCAGGGAATACACTAAAAAACACTGACATACAGATTCACTAATTATAGTGAAATGTGTTAAAAAGCTACAATTATCCCAATGGATGGAAACTTTTCCCATGAAGATTAGAAAAAACAACCAGGTGTCAGGGGCTGACAGCAGGATGCCTTTTGTAAATGTGCCCCCAGATTAGGTGACACCTGTTCAGAGAAGATACTCAAGTCTTCAGGGCCTTCCAATTGGTCTTCTCCCAAGATAGGTACACTTTTTGATAGTTTGGGTGAGTGTGATTTCATCAGCTGTTCTTGTACCAAATGTAAAAGGAAAAAATGTAGCTGACATTTCTTTCTGTCTTAAAAGGGAGAGGATCATAAGTTAGTGTGAGTGTTTCCTATAATACTCATTAGTTATCATTAAAATAATGCTTCAAATATTCCAGAGTTTGACTTCTACCTCCACAAAAAGAGGAAAGAAAACATAACACAAATATTATGAACTGTGTTTCTTAATAATAGCTGTTTGATCATTTTGAACTGTGGCCATGAAAATTTATCAGACTGAGAAATAAAGGTACAGAATGTAAAATCACATAATTTTTAGGAACCACCCATATGATATAGACTGTGTCCTATATCATAGTACTACATAGGGTTTACTGGTGGCTTGGAGCATATGAACCTCACAGAGGTGCAATGGGGTGCTCTTAAATGATGCCATGGGGGACTCTGATCCGAAGGGTTGAGATCACTGCATTTGGGGGGGACTTGATTTGGATAATTCCTCAAAATGAATGGTAGATACTGGGATGTATAAAAGAACACCTAGGATATGAGGAGAGTGCCTTATTAAACACCCTGCAGGTATTTGGAGGCCTGGGAAATTTTGCTGGGTTTGTACCATTTTTTTTGGTGTATGTGTGTTATTATCTGTAACATAACCATTACCCGAGAAAGCTCAGGCTAAAATTTCAATCTTTCAACTGGTGTCCGGTGTGCCAGTTGTACTGTAAATGACCTAAGCTTCCTTGGTATGCCAGGCAAATTCTAAAACAAAAGGCTACAGACACTGCCCTGGAATAGTGGCACCCTTATTTTTATGATGAGAGATGGATTCCTCATTTTAACTGGGAAAATGTAACAATATGTCATCTAAAAAAACTTATCTAGGGAATTCCTTGGCAGTCCAGTGGTTAGGATTCAGCACTTTCACTGCTGTGGGGCCCGGGTTCAATCCCTGGTCGGAGAACTAAAATCCCACAAGCCATGTGGCATCGCCAAAAAAAACCCCAAAACCAAAAAAAAAACCACAAACCCTTATCTATAAAGTGTGACTTGGAGTTGTTTGATCCCACTTACTGTTTATCATGTCACTAGCCACAGATTTTCCTCTAAAAGGGATACATGACTTTATGTTGGGGACTGTACTGAAGGCCAATATCTTAACCCAGGACAGATGTATAAAGAGACAGCCACTAAGTGGACCTCAAGGCCCTGGTTTTTTAAAATTCCTATTATATAAGAAGTGGTAGAGGAAAAAAACTGCACTTTAATTCATCGGATTTATAACTCACAAGGACAAGATAATTTGATTTGGGACTTTAATTGTTTCGGAATTTTACTTGAGAGTTCTGGAATTTAATTTCTTTGTGTTTTCAATCTTTGAACTTTAATTTTCTCTTGGCAATTTGATGATAGCATAGCACAGATATTCAAATTTGGGGTCCCTCTATGTTGGCAACATTTTGTTATTGGAGTATCTTTATGTTGTTGTACAATCTCATTGCATACACTCTGGTGAGCTCCAGTAGGCCATGTGTCTAGATACTATGTAAGAGGAGAAATAGAATAAGGTGACCTCTAAGCACTGGGTAGGGCAAAGTCCTGGAATTAATTTAAATAACATACCATTCTCACTCATTTTTAGAGCCTTCTGGACCAAAGTCAGTGGTCCCAGAAAGCTGCATAACAGAGCCCTGTTGAAATTAAAAGACTGCCTTCATGGAGGTCCGAGCACATCTGTATAGTCACATACCTGGGAAACCACAGGCTAATTGCCAAGCCAAATGGTTTAGAGGAACAAAAAGTGAGGAATGTTATGGGGAATATTTGTCCCTCACTCTTCATGATTCCCTATAGAGAGAGATTTTAGGTAGAGTAAGCCTCCTAGGCTTTTGCACTACCACTTCCTCACTGCTCATGGCCACTGCTAACCCAGTATTCTGTGGGAAGAAATCAGTAGATCACGTTTCCAAATCAGATGGAGAATCCTATGATGTCTCTGAAATACTGAGGATTTAGTCTCTTTTCTTTTCTAGCCACCCAAACCAGTGAGTGTGAGGCAGTGATACCAGGTAGGTATCCATCTGGGAGGCATCAGACACCGAATTTGTTTTTATTTAAGCCACATTCTTCACACTAGCAATAAAAGTAATGACAGTTTGGGCTTCCCTGGTGGCGCAGTGGTTGGGAATCTGCCTGCTAATGCAGGGGACACGGGTTCGAGCCCTGTCCTGGGAAGATGCCACATGCCGTGGAGCAACTAGGCCCGTGAGCCACAACTACTGAGCCTGCGCGTTTGGAGCCTGTGCTCCGCAATAAGAGAGGCCGCGATACTGAGAGGCCCGCGCACCGCGACGAAGAGTGGCCCCCGCTTGCCACAACTAGAGATAGCCCTCGCACAGAAATGAAGACCCAACACAGCAAAAATAAATTAATTAATAAACTCCTCCCCCCAACATCGTCACACACACACACAAAAAGCCTTGAAAGGATCAAGCTTATAAAAAAAAAAAAAAAAAAAAAACACTAATGACATTTTCATCTTCATCTGCCTGTAACTATATCTCCAACAGTCTACACTCAGGCAGAGAAAAAGGGTGTTACTTATTAGCCTATTCAGGTTCCTATACATTCTGTCTTCAATATTTAAATTACTTTCAATATCAAAATAAGAACATTCACTCCTATGTATTTACTCTGGTTTCTAAATGCTATGTTAGAACTTCATCTTTCCATTAAAAAAAATGAAAGTCAAGTAAACACATTTTCACAGCTTTTTAAAATCCCCTCATGTTACATTTTCGGCATGAAACAAAGTCACAAATTTCATGGGTATTACAATTATATTGGAAAGAAAAGGTGTCACATGTATGTAATATTTTAATATTCATTAAAAAAATGTAATCTTCTTCAGGAGCCTTCATCCTATCCCACTCGATAGCTAGAGAACCCAAGCTTGTTAGGTGGACGTTGTCTTTCTTTGGACTATAACAATCTCCCTACCCACACCCAACTCTATTCGTGGGGAATCTCCTACTCCATGAATCTTGATGAGAGGCAGTGACCACTGCTCGCTCTGAGAACTGAATGTTTTTTTCCCCAGCTTTCACATGATCTAGGTTCTACAGTAAGATACACACACACTACAGCTTGGCTTAGAGTCTGGCATGCAAAGAAGCAGGGAGTGTGCAAAATCCATTCTCTCAATATTGGCAATGAAATCAGCAGTTGCATCCATTTTCCAAAGGTGGCAGCAATGGAAAGAGTTCTAGCATTATCTCTATTGTCCAGCATTCATCATGGAGGCAGTTCCAGTAGAGATACTCATTCTCAGCAGTGCTGTCTTGATGTACCAGTTCTGCAGAATGATTTGGACTTTGTCTCTGACTAGGTATTCTCCAAGTCTAGTTTTCTAGCAGTCCCAGCAATTGTTAACCAACTAATAGCCTTAATAAATCTGATTTTCTGCTTAAATTAACCAGAGGTGGTTCTGTCACTTGAAAGTAAAAGTCCGGATGGATATCCTGTTCAGTTAACACTACCAGCTTCTACCAGGATGAACAGTCTCCTATCAGTTTAAAACAACCTCTTTTGGAATAAGTCCTCAGTTCACAGAGTTATGTCCTCTTCCCTTTTTCTTCAACAAAAAGTACATAGGTCTGCATAGTCCAATAGAGCAACCACTAGTCACAGGGGCTACTGAGCACCTGAAGTGTGGTTATTCTGAACTGAGATATGCTGTAAGTGTGAAAAACAACTGGATTTCATAGACATTACAAAAAAGGATGTAGAATGTCTCCTTAGTAATGTTCATTAATTACATGTTGAAATTATATTTTGGAAATATAAGGTTAAATAAAATATATTAAAATTAATTTCCTTTGTTCCTTTTTACTTTTTTAAATACAGCTACTAGGAAAACTTTAATTATATGTGTGTCTCATATTATATTTTTATTGGATAGGCATATGGGGGAGCAAACGCTCATACATTTATATATTATATCATTATTCTCTTAACAGTAATCTAAATACCTAGTCCTTAAAAACAATAAAATCCTTTCTCCCACAATATTATTTGATAACTAGATTATTTATATTACTAAGGGAAGGGCAAGGAGCTAATGTAATAAAAGTGCCTAGGTGCCTGGCACAGTGCTATATAATTTACATATATTATTTCATTGAATCCTCATTATCACTCTGCGAAGGAGATATTAGAATACTCACTTTATAAGTAAGGATATATACTAAGAAGTTAGGTAGTTTTCCCAAGGATATTTATCTATTACGTGGTAGAGCTAGGTCTGGAACATAGATCAGTTTGTCTTCCAATAACTATTTTCCCTTTACCCCGTGGGTCACACCCTTTCCCTCCCACCTTCACCCCATTAACTATTCAGAGGAAAGATTCCAGAATAAATCTACAGCCTATGTATCAACAGAAACTCTTTGTTTTAGTCTATATATTACATCCCCTCTATTTTTTATTTTAGAAAATTATAGTATTTCTGCTAAGTTATATTATAACTTACTGTTTCAAATTGTCAAATTCAATAACTAATGCAGACTTAAACTTACTGGAATGAGACATTCTTACCCAATACAATTTCTGAACCAAAAGCAATACTCTGTTTCTTCTATCTTCTAGATCTAGGTTCTTAGGTCTTGTTGAATTTAGACCTATTTTAAACATAAGCTATTTTTAAACTTTCTATTTTAATCATCTATCTATCTGGTCCATTTGGAAGCCCTGAGCCAGTATGAACAATGACTGTATTTTCTGTACATATGTACAGGTGGTCAAATTATTTTCTGTGTTCAAGAGGTTGTTTAGGAGATATATTTTTGAGTTCTGAAATACTGAAAAATTTGGGGACATTTTGATAATTTATGGAGACATTTGGAAAGACTGTTTTTTTATTAGTAGGTATCAGATTATCCAGAGTATTTGAAACCGTACACAAAGGTCCAGGAAAAAATGTAATGCCACTATTTATTGGTTCAAAATAAATACCAAAAAAAGTTCATTAATTTAGACTAATTTTCCCTAAAATATTGTTCTTTTTTAGCCTCTGAACTTTTGCTAATTGTAGATAAATCTGTTACACATACATATTCAACCAAAACAGTACTATCCTTGCTATTAATTCTGTGGTAGACATAGAAGAAATAACTTGCCTATAGAATCAAGGGCTCTGCTGAAATGTTTCATTAGCAAAAATCCTCACAACTCTGAGTGCCATAATCCACATATAAGACAGCCTACGGGATATACCTCTGTGTTGGTAGGGGACTGGGGTCTGAGAAAGGTAGAAAGGGAGTCACAGCATGTCTTTCGAAATAATAACATTCAGTGTATCGAATTCTCCTAAGTAGCTTCAACTGAACACTTTTTAAAAATTTGATGATATTTAAAGGCTCCTTAAATATGCTCAAAGGAGAGACATTAAAAAATACATGTATGGTGCTGTCCTGAAGAAGAGCACAGAGCAACAGTGAAGTTGAGAAAAACAGATTATCTGACTTCAAACTCAGGAATGATTACTATAAACTGGAATGATCTGAGGAGGTTATGAGGTCTTAGAAAGGACAAAGAGAATATCAGAAGTGAAAATACAGAGGCAGGACAGAGAATTGCATTTTCCAAGACAGCTATAAGATAAAGTCAGTTCGAGTAGAATGTGAAAGAAATTAAAGGGAAGTCAGACAGAATAACTTTTGCTTTAGTTTATAAATATCTTGAATGCCAGCCTAAAGATTTTGGATATTGTCCTATTTGTTACAGGGTTATATTAAACAATTTTATGCAAAATTATGATAACTTGGTTTGATAAGATTCTGAACTAATGAGATTAAAGTGAGGAAAAGGGGTGTGAGGCACATGATAAAGTAAGCACTGACAAAACTGTGGCACTAGGTGGAGAATAAGGATGAAGAGTTAATCCAAATTGAAGCTAAGGTACCAAGCCTGGAAGTTCAGGAGAGGGACTTAAGCACAGATAAACATATACATAATATGGATATTGCAAGAGTAGGCTAAGTTGGAAAAATATGTTTCTTAATTCCATTGATTCTGAGTTGACAATACACACTATTAACAAAACACATAAGCCTCTTAAGACTGTGTAAAGGCTGGTGGGGTGTGAGCCTTTCGATTTGCTACCTTTATTAAATTAATTGAGTGCACTACAGCAATATGAACAGTCAAAATCACTCAAAAATTGTTTATTATTTATTAGAATTATTTTCCTACTACTTTGAATCACTGCCTGATTTTATCTGAAATAACATAACACCAAGTGATTATTTAAGAGTAATCACAAGTAATTGGGCAAAGGAACATATGCATGCACAAGCAAAGAGACTACTAAAGGTATTTATCCTTGGAAGATACAAAGTACCTAAATTAGTAGTTGTTTTACTATTTTTTCATTCATTGAAATGCATCCTTTGATTTGACATTCTTATTTCATATTACTTTTATACTGTGCACCTAAATATAGATATTGAGAGAACTGGGACTTCCCTGGTGGTCCAGTGGTTAAGACTCCTCTGTGCTTCCAAAGCAGGGGGTGTGGGTTTGATCCCTAGTCTGGGAACTAAGATCTCACATGCTACAAGGCATGGCCAAAAAAGGAAGAAAGAGAAAGAAAGAAAGAGAAAGAAAGAAAAGAAAAGAAAGAAGGAAAGAAAGAAAAAAGAAAGAAAAGGAGAGAGAGAGAGAGAGGGAGGGAGGGAGAGAGGGGAGAGAGGGAGGAAGGAAGGAAGGAAGGAAGGAAAGAAAGAAAGAAAGGAAGGAAGGAAGGAAGGAAGAAAGAAGGAAAGAAAGGAAGGAAGGAAGGAAGGAAAGAAAAGAAAAATTGAGAGAACTAATAGTGTTGTGACTAGTGCTGAATATGTTGATTTCTTTAATATATTTTATATGTTTAACCAAGACTAATTGAGTTTTCTCTGAATTATTTCAACCACATGATCCTACAAGTGGGACTTGTTTGTGGGGAGGATATATTTGGGAGGATTGGTTTTTATTTGACCACATACCCAAAAGTAATTGTTTATAACAGATTGGGGTCTATTTATCTTGCTGTTGTTTTTATCTAAAGTTACCTCTCAAAGTGATTGTTCTAAATCAAACAAGTTCAGAAATAGTAGAGATTTGGGAACTTTAAGAACATTATAATGACTCATGCTTGATGGCTCTTTATAGTATATTTTAATAGGCAAGAAAAATTACTGTCATTTTTTTCTTCCTGACCCATCTTTACACTACAACTATAATAGAGACACTATGAACTTCATTCTATCTTGGTTCACCTGGAAAAATAAAAGTTATAAAAAAGGTTCTAAGACAAATGGACTACTATTACTAGAGCCACAGCTATTAGTATTATTTATAATTTCTACTCCCTTCTAAAAGGAGCCCTTTGCCAAGGAATCATAAAAGCTACCGATTTTCACTTTTATAGAGATGGATTTATGGATATTAAGGTCTCCTTTTGTCACATCTTTTTATTTTATCCAGCAAAGTAGAGAGAACAGCTAAACTAGGCAGAACAAATAGAAGTTCTTTGACTTGTATGACAGAAAATTCCCCCAGGTGGAAGCTTCAAACAGCTATAATAAATCTTGATTTAGAGAAGTATAATATTTCATGATAGAAGATATTTCATTTCCCTAAACCACTGTATTGCACATGCCTGTAAGAGACAAGCAAGAAACATTAAATTTATATCGGCTGATAAAAATAGGACTGATAGTTACTTAGAATTTGAAGAAAAGCAGTGAGCTAATTTGTGAAATTAAAATAAGCTATAAATTGTAGGACGGTATTAGTACCTACATCATAGGGTTTTTGGGGGATCAAAAGAGACAATCCATATAAGGTTCTTGTCACAGTGTCCCACTGTAGGTATTCCGTCAAGCTACCTACTATCACTATCACCAGTGTTACTTTCGTTACTACTCACATAACTCAAGCAACATAATGTATTAATTAAAAATATTTATATTGACATTTAAATGGCTTTCATTATATTAGAGGTTATCACTCAACTAGAAATCAGTTTTTACTGCTCATTTTCACACTTGAATGTAATTTAATATACATCAGAATTAGTGGTACAGTCATCATAAACCTATTTGATAATTTCTAATAGACAAAGCCCAACTTTAATATGTCAAGTCTTCACTCTAAACATTCTATTTTAGTTTATTTAAACAATCTACATTTAACCCCAGGAAGAGTTCTCAGGTTATTTCATAAAGATATGTTGGGGGCCATCATCAGTTTACACTATGATGTAAGTGGGGTTTTGGAAAAGCTCTTTGGGTAGCCACAGAAGGGCTGGACTGGAGAGGAATGCAATGCTAGCAGAAAGAATAGTTAGGAGCTGTTGCAGTTATCCAGGAATAAAATGAGAATGTGGTCATATTTGCAAGTAATGTGAAATGAAATGAAAAATGGAGTAATAACCCACTTAGGTGAAAATGAACTTTTGGCTGTCCTGGTCATTCAGAACAAAGCTGTGAACCTGTACCCTCTACTGGGAAAAAAAAAAAATGTCCCCAAGCACATGCAACAGAAAACAACCCTCAGGCCTTACTTACAGTCCATTTACTTTTCCTTTGCATACAAATCATACAATTCATCCCAGGCTGTAAAGAAAGTGTTTTAAGATGAAGGAGAATAAAAAAAAATACATCAAAGCAGCAAAACTATCATAAAAGCAACAATCTGATGTCCTTGATGTGGGGAAAATATGACTCAAAGTATAGCAATACCTCTAGGGAACATCTTAATCTAACATCATCATTAAGGTGAGTTTGGTTATATTTATAACTCCACCGGAGGGAAAGTGTGTTTTCTCCAGAATTCTTGAGAGCTACAGTTCGTCAGTAGCAAAGTGAGGCTGATTGCCAAGAACAAAGCAGGACAGGAGTGGGGAGAGAAAACAGCCACGTTTCCTAGAGGGCTGCCAGTAATGGAGGCAGAGAGGGAACCAGAGGGCCTGGGGGTGAAATAATGCCATGGACTCCACATGAACAGTCATCCCTTCCTAGCTACAACCAGAATCAAGGTTCAGAACAATGTCCACCTATATTTCTGCAAGGCAGAGAGGTTTTCAATGGCATCAACATTCTGATGAATGAGGAAAACCTAAGTTTCATTTATGCATTAATGTTTAAAACTTCTGTTACCCGAGACAGAATGGCTGAACAGTTCTATGAACCAACTTTGGAGTTAGGCAGATCCACGTTTAAGTCCCTATTTCCCCTGGGTTGTATTACTTTGGACAAGGTAGTTAACCTCTCAAAATGTTTCCTCGTAATAGCAATAATAATACCTACATTACTAGATTGTTAGAAAGATGAAATAATATGTCTAAAGTTGTATTAGTTATTGATTGCTGTGCAACAAATTACCCCAAAACATAGTGGCTAAAAACAACAAACATATATCATGTCACGGTCACTAAATCCAGCCCGCACTTGAAAAAGGGATTATGCAAGGCATGAATTCCAGGAGACAGGATCACTGGTGGTTATCTTTGAGGCTGCCCGCCACACTTGTATTTAGCTAAGTGAGATTTCAAAAACAGGTCATGACCACTTCTATAAACATGAGCAGCTCTCAGACAAGCACAATCCTGGATACTGTGGTGACCCTAAAACTGACAAGTTCAATCCATTACACTCTAAATGTGTCTACATCCCCAACCCACCCACCAGCAAAATGTTCTAAGACAGCTGCTAATTTAAAGGCAGAACTAATTATAAGTGACTTTGTGACAGACGCTCTGCGTTCGGACTCCAACTGAAAAAGCCTCTCTGTTCCGGGCATGATGCTGGTGTTCTACTATACAGATTTCACTATAGCCATGCAGTGCTACTTGGTGGGTGGCTTGCTTGCAACGTGTTTGGGCAAACCACTGTGACTTAGCCTAGTTTTCTGACTTCCCCAGCTTGCTGTCCCTCTTTCTGGCCTTTTCCTTCATTTCCTGTGGCTAAAACACAGTCTTATGTGTCACAGTCCGTCAAGACACACAGGAGAAAAGATGATCCATCCTGGAGAAATTTTCCTGCCCTTCCTTTCATTATAAGCTAGACGAGGTACTTCGGACAGAAAGCACTGACCCTGCAAAGAGTGTGCTTGCTCTTTGGGACTAGTCACTGTCTCAGTAATTCACAGCTACCATGTCAGTCAATATTCCCAATTACCCACAAACCATCTGATTCCTCATGCTGGGGAAGAAACCTAGAATATTTTAATATTTATTTTTAAAGAATACATTTTCATTTTAGAAAAGTTGAAAACACATAACGTTTTTAAGAAGAAAATAAATAACTGGAATACACATGTCCTATATTTGGTGAAGTCCTTGATGTATATTATACATAGAGAAAAAAAAGTTTTTTCCTTATTTTTATACCTTACATGCCTGGGGTAAATGTTGGCCAATGATATTTTTTATATTTTTCATTTTGATTAACATATTCTTGAGTTCAATCCAGCTATTTTGAACCCTAAATTCTAATATGACATACAAGATAACCAATTTTACTTATTTTTTTCTTAATAAAAATTAAGCTTCACCCATTGATAAGTTTGGAACTAAGTTAGGGTGCTTGAGAAAACCTGCTTTTCTTTTTGCCTACTTAAATCAGACTTTTTAGACATGCTTGACTCTACAAGTGTTACTCTTATACCATACGTTTTGTCCACCAAACTTCCGGAACCCTATCAATTCTGTTTCATAGATTCTATCTTTCATGTTGCCAGATTAACTGTGTAATCATTACATTCAACAATCATGGTTTACAATATATAACAAAAGGAAAGTTATTTCTGTCTCTTACTATCTCTTAAAGTACACGCTATGGGCCACATCTTTCCTGGAAGGCCCGCTGACATTTTCTGGTACCTCTTAAATAAAAAGCTCTATGGTCAAGTCTCCCAATACAGTTGCAGTAGAGTAATTATTTACTCTTATATAATGGTCAAAATTCAGTCTTTCTTTGAAGTTAGAATAAATACCTCCTTTGAAGTTTTTGCATCATGGCTTTGTACCTTACTGGGAAATATGGCACTAATTTTCTCCATGCGTCAACCAAAACTTCTATGACAACATCCTTTTCATATGTATGCCTTTGTCTTCCTTTGCTTATAACTTTTAGAAGTTATACTAAAATCCCCCCAATATTACCTGTTAGTATATTTTACAGCACCTGTTCTCTATGTCAAATGAAAAATAAACCAAATCTCGTGTCAACAGATTTATTTTGTTCACTTTTCAGAAAAAATTTAAACTGCCTTATTATTTGATTTTCTACTTAGCATGAAGGATCATAAGCTCTCTCCAAATAGAGACAACAAAAGACCTAAATTCCATCTGAATGGCCCCCACTGAAACCCAGAGAAGACAAAATTATGTTTAATAAAGCCCCATCATTCTAATATTTAGGATATTAGAGCTACCCCTGTCTACTTGCTTTGGCTTCTCTATCCCTTCAGTATTCTTGTTATACTACTGTTTTCATTATCTCATCCTGGTAAGACACCCTGATTTCTCATCACCCCCTTCCTCAGCTGCTACCCTCTGCTATGAATGTATTCCCCCTCTGCCCAGTTCCCCACCATTGTTTTACTTATCCTAGTTCTCCTCATCAATACCCCTGGCACCAAAACCCATGGCCTTTCTGTAAACGAAAGTTTATCCAAATCTACATCCTAATGTGTGAAAACTCCTTTTTTCCCCATTTTTATGTTTTTGGCTCACATCCTAACAGAAATTATACAATGCATAGAAATCATATACCTTACTGGCCACTCTGGTAAGTTTCCCTGCCTCTAACTCTTTCAATTCAGAGCAGACTAGAGAATAAAAGGGTTCCAGCCATCTCTGGCCTCTGCCACTCAGTTGCATCATTAGGGACACATTCCACATCGACACTCATAGAGCAGTTACAGGTCATGCATGTCACAACCATGCTTTGGGGCATAGCTCCCCTATGTGTTATTTACACCACATTCATGGAATCTACTCTCTGTCTCCATGAAACCCAACCTTAAATCACTCATATCCTAAACTTAGGGTACATTTTTTCCACCCGTACTCCAAAGTAGAGATACAGGAATTCTCTAGGTAAGCAGGAAGATCTGATTCATCATCTATCCCAGCATACGATATCATTTTTATTCTGCTAAAATACAATTCTTTTTATATAATGTCTTGCCCAAGTACCTTAAATGGCTACCCTTTACCTACAAAAGTAAATGACAGTTTGGATTTGAGCTCCTGCACCATAGAGACCTAGCCTTACTGTACTGGAGATAAGGTTACCAGATATAGCAAATAAAAATAGAGGACTTTATCTGGCGACATTAATTGAAGGATAACCAGCTGCAACAGTGAGACCATACTACGCCCACACCATACAACTACTATGGCTGTTACTATTTAAAATTCTAAACAATAAGTACAGAATGGACACTAACCAATCAGAATGGCTGCAGATGATTAACAAGCAATAGGGCTGAATCAATGCATCCTCGTAAACCATCAGCCTCATACTCATACTGTGTTCCTCAAAAGAAGTACAACTGCCCTTTTCTTTATCCTTCTGAATATTACCCACCTTTCAAAGATTTCTAGATGTTAACTTTCTCAATAAAACCTTTCTGAGGGCTTCCCTGGTGGCACAGTGGTTGAGAGTCCGCCTGCAGATGCAGGGCACACGGGTTCCTGCCCCATTCTGGGAAGATCCCACATGCCGCGGAGCGGCTGGGCCCGTGAGCCATGGCCGCTGAGCCTGCGCGTCCGGAGCCTGTGCTCTGCAGAGGGAGAGGCCACAACAGTGAGAGGCCCACATACCACAAAAAAAAAACCAAACAAACAAACAAAAAAAAACCTTTCTGAACTAAAGTAATGTGAGTTTGGTTGGGAAGCAGCTCTCCATAGATCTTTTGCATTTTTGTGTATCTTATAAGCAGAGACACTGACTGTTCCTTGTTCTGGACTATCCTTTCAAAGATGATTGCACAGTGAACAACTCTGGAAAATAGAGATAGTGTCTCTCTCTGAATCAAACAGCAAGCATGCTTACAGCCTATTATATATATAAAAAAATCAGGTTCCCTAAACATAGGGTTACTTTCTTATATCAAAAGCCAGTGAGTGTGCAGGCATTCATCTGGTCCATTTATATCACTTCCTTGGGACTTTGAGGCAAGGAAGTGACTCAAATATGCTAATGCTCATGTAGCTTTCTGTTCTGTAAGTAATGAAGTCCTTGTTCTCTGACCTAAGAGTCTCAGGTCTTCTGCCAGTATTCATGAAACTAACAGTGACAGGGCAACTTGCAAGCTTATAAGTATGGTAAAGTCTCAGACCCTTCACAGTGGTTGATACTGCCTTGTTATTTAAACATTTCACACATGTAAATCTAATATCTCCAACTAGACGATACTTAGTTAATTCTACATTTCATTCAATACCTAGCTCTGCACGTAGTGACAGCCCCATGAAAAATCTTATTGAATGATTACGTATTTTGAGAGGCAAAACAAAAATGTAAAGGGGAAGAGGTTATAGATGTTTCAGAAAGACTATAAAGAAGGAAGGAGAAATTATTATTGAGCAGTTGGGCATTGGCTTAAAGTTAATAAGGTTAAACTCAGAATGCTAGGGAAAGATCCAGACAAAGTGAAAGAATCATTAAGAACCTATCTCCAGGGCTTCCCTGGTGGCGCAGAGGTTGAGAGTCCGCCTGCCGATGCAGGGGATACGGGTTTGTGTCCCGGTCCGGGGCCGCGGAGCGGCTGGGCCCGTGAGCCATGGCCGCTGAGCCTGCGCGTCCAGAGCCTGTGCTCTGCAGCGGGAGAGGCCACAACAGTGAGAGGCCCGCGTACCGCAAAAAAAAAAAAAAAAAAAAAAAAAAGAACCTATCTCCAAATCTGATTTCTAAATCTGTGTTGCATATTAGGTACTGCCTAATTTGCAAAGAGCCTACATCGTGATCATCGTTGCCATCTCCTATGAATTATTTACTTCTCTTATATGCCTACTTGATAGCATTAAGGATGCCACAGCCTTGGTGACAGTACATTGGGACTGCAGGAATTAGGAAGGCAGCAACACAGAGCTCCTTTAAGCCTGGAACTGAGGCAGGGTTGGGTTAGCAATCAGCTGGACCTCCAAATAGCTATAGGCCATTCCGGCTTTAGTAATAAGCCTGTGTAATGACCCTGCACAGGAGCTACAGTGGAACATCGCTGTCAAGTAGAAGGTCATGCACCAGAGCATTGTGCTCCAAGAAAACTGAAACATTCGTTAGAAAAAAATGTACCTTTTAAAACAGCCTGACATTAGAATGGCCTCAAGGTGCCAGTATTTATTTAGGAGAAATTTGTGGTGTGGTTCACCCCTGAAACTGAAGTAAAAATGCTTATATTATTACTGAATTGACCTCTCCAACATTCCATAGGTGATCTGTGGTAAAATACATAATCTCTGTCATTAAAAAAAAAAAAAAAAAAGCCAATGGAATGATATTTGATTTTTAAGTAGTAAAATCCAAATTTAGAAAATCAAAACCTTTCTTGACCTGACATTTTAAATTCCAATTAAGCAATGATTATTAACTAAATGTCAAAATTTTTCTAGCCTCTTTCGCTGACTTTTTAAAATTTCACAAGACAATTTTGGATGCCCTCATGCTGAGTCTTATCACCCATGAGAACATTTAAACTGAAAACATCTGACAGACTGACTTGGCTTACAAATGCATTTCAATCATGTTCAAATATCCACATCAAGGCTCTGTGCCTGATAAGTAGGTTTTTAAAATAAGCATATATTATAAGCCAGCAGGAGTCATCTTGCTAGCTACATTCTCATGCAAGAATTAGATATTAGGAGATTCCTAGGTCAGTGTAATCAACGGCGATTTAAACTTTTTTTTCTTTTAAGAATTAGCAGCTTCTAGAAATGGGCCATTATGACTTCCAAATGGGGTGGAAAATGGCAGGAACAAAAATCATTGAATTATGATGTTTTTCTGACATCCTCAAGCCTCTTATCCTAAAACCTAAAACCAAAGCATAAAAGGTGATTAAAGTAACAGGTTTATAAAACACATGCTACAAGTTCTTTTCCTCTCCCTTCAATAAGACCTAAACCTGGTCATCAGCAAAGTTTATCTTGCACACTTCCCGGCAAACCTAAGTCAGATGCTGAACCCCAAGCTCCTTGTTGGCTGCCAAGGTTCCACAACTTATTCTAGGTGCCACTGTCCAGCTTTCTCCACTCTTCAGTCCTCAACCCCAGGCTTCTACACACCCAATGACTAACAGTGCCATGGAAAAGGGAAATTCTAACCACTTCACACATTATTCTTCTGAGTCCAAAAACATGTACCTCATCCCAGGCTTCCTGAGAATTATTTCCTTAACACAAGAAGTTTATTTTAATAGTCACTTAATATAGTCCCTGGCACATAACATGTGTTCAATATATGGCTTTTTAACTGAACTGAAATAATAGCGACAATATTTGGTACAGTGAGGGAGAGAAGGTGTTCTGGTCCTCACACATTTTTACACTATACCCAGACACAGGGCCTGATTGCAACTCACAGTCTTGCATAGAAAGAGGGACACGATACATGGTTGAATACAACCAAATATTAGGCTGAAAACATTACTCAATAATTCATTGTGCAAGCAAATTTGAGCCACACAGCTATTAAGTCATAGATGTAAGATGTGAACTTGGACATTCTGGCTACATAGGCTACACAATCTCTGCCATCCTAAAGTACTGCACTACAGGTGAGAACTTCATTTACCTGTTAATCTGAGTATGAAATAATGCACACAACAATCTATAATTAATATACAGTGTTTGTCTAATTTTAATTTCCAGTTCCTTCAGCAATGTATGGCAAAAGGAAATGTCCCTGACCTATCTGGGCTATTCCATTCTGTCTGTTGTACCCTGTAAATTCCTTGAGGGCAAAGATTAAGCCAACACCCAGCACCATGCCAGCAACATAATTAATGCTTAATAAATATTTGTGGAACAAATGAATGAATTCAAGTTCTCCATTGTTTCTGGTTTATCACTGTCACTCATAACATCTAAACTAGAAAATCTTTTTTATTAAAAAGTTTTTTAAAAGTTAATACACGTTTCAAAAACTGTCAGTTTCCTGGTCTGAAAAGTTCAAATATAGTCTTTGTCAACTGTTAATTTCTACCAATGTGCTCTGAAAACATTTGGCTGTGTATTTTGCCCAAGAAATAGCTTGCTGGTATCTGTTTCACTATATACTCCTCAGACCTCCCCCATGCTGTTTAGCCACTTGGTACCATATCCTGAAGCCTCATGTGTCCCCTTCAGCATCCCAAGAAGAAGCTCTCCCTGAGTGCATGGGAAGAAATTCAGTTGCCTAATTACCCTATTACACATGAATTCTCCACCACTCCCTAGTGTTTTCCACACTGTCCAGAATCCAGGCTCACAGATTATAGAAAGAGGTCAGAGAAATCTGATACCAAACATAAGATTCACAAAATTCACCGTTTCATGTAGACATGTACACTGAAAACTATTTTTTCCTTTGATGTATTGATCACCAACTGCAACAAAATAGGCAGAAGTTAGGCACAAGGAGGGAATAATAGAGAGAAAAAAAGAAACTTCAAGGTTGACTCTTATACCTAAACTATGTTGTGCATATCAGGAGAGACCCTGTCTGACTCCCTTCCAGTTATTATAGTAAGTATCTAGTTTCCTATATGAACTCAGTGTAACTCATAGGAAGTTTTTAAAGAATCTGAAAAAAGCCATTATCCTAGAGAATAGGATAATTCCTCAAATTGTGCTCCTGTGACTTGGTTTTCCTCAAAATGCTTACGTATGCTCCAAATTAAATGGGTCCTTTGATCAAATAGATTAGTAAAAAGAGGGTTTAGGACAATTAAATGGGTTTCTTTGTACAGACTGCTTAGATACGTTTCAATGCATACAACTGTATAAATAGAAGTTTCTAAGGGACCTTAAGTTCATTACATTTTCCTATCCTTCTACACCAGCATGGTGAAATAAAGCTATACTTTTGAATGTCCATTTTTCTATAGAAAATGTATCTTTGTAGAACTATACTTGACAAGTAATTTCTTTCTTTCAACTCCAAAGCTGAGGACTTAACAGTTTCCAAAAGCCCTATTGTTATCTATGTGTCAAATGAACATGTTATTTTAATATTCAGTCCTTCTAACATACTGCATTCACACACACACACACACACACACACACACAATCAGTAAACTACATTTATCTTGTTTGGAGAATTAATCATTCAGCATTTTGCAGTTCCTTACTTGGCAGGATCTTTCCATGAGTTGTTCGCTCACCTTCCACCTAGTTAATGTACCAAGAATGAATACCAGGACCATTTATCAGCTCTATAAGATCAGCTCTATAAGCAATGTGTTTAAAACTCATGATCTCTTTCATCATCCTTCTTTACCTTTGATTATTCGAGCCAGAAGAGTTAAGTTCAACTTCTATCATTATTGATTACTGTGTAAGTTGGGCAAATTATTTCACCTTTGTTAGTCTCCACTTCCTAACTTATATCGAGAATAGTAACACTTCTCTTGCAGAGTACTCATGAGATTAAATGAGAACATTTGTAAGAGAGGGCTAGCAAAACTTACTAATAGGAAGTACTGTACAGATTTTCCTTCCCCAAATTCTGTCACTTCATTTCATCTCCGCCTCCCTATCACCCTCACCATCCAATCTCTCTAACTCTTTTAGTAAGAAAATAAAATATTCCAAAGCACCTTTTGTATTCTTCCTAAATCATTTAAGCAATTTCTAACTTATCAGTTTTTAACTTATCTGTCTAATTAATCAGTACCATAAAGTTCTCTTAAGAGGCAGTGAAATTAGAAGGGAAAATCAAAGGTACTACTGTGCCATAGTGGAATACATTTACCTACCCATCCCTGTTCTAATCCTTCCAACCATAACTGAAAAGATGCAACATGTCCTTCACTGAAAATGTTGCAGGCGAGCCTTATGGAAAGACGTCTAATGTGAAATTTGAAAACAGAACAATTATTTTTTGTTGACTTCTGGTTTCACACTTTACATTTTTAAAGAAAAATGTAAGTGACCAATTTCATGTTAGATATTCCGTGTCGCAAAACTGGAATTTTCTTTTAATCACAAAATTTGGGTTAATGCATATAATTGTGGGTTTGACAAATAGGAAGATAAGGCTTTGCCCTTATTTTAATTATGGAAAATTAAAGCACAGAGAAATTGCATACTTTGATTTTGAGATCTCATTGAACACTGTGTCTCCATGCCTGAAAGCAATTGAATCAGGGTGAAAATATTGATCGGTCTGCTTCAACTCAACAAATCAGACATTTCTATGATTAACTCCAACATAGAATAAATCATAAACAAATTTTTTCTAATTTCTCCCCTTGCTTTGTGGTATGTTCTTAGTGACATTTCAGAAATCTCTAAGTTTCATTCTCCATTAGCAAATGATTTTCTTTTTGGAAACTATCATTGCTCCCTAAGTTATAACTTTAAAAATAATTCATATTCTCCTTTATCTCTTAAGCAATAGAAAGTGTGTTGTTTCTAACAGATTTAGGCCATCCATAATGGTTTAGAATTGGGATTTTTAACCAAAATATACCTAAGAGAAAAATTATTTTCACTTTGTGATTTACTCAGTGGGAAAATCCAAATGTTTATTCTAGACAGATCCTATATGGAGTTGCTCTAGTCATCCTGCACATTTAACCACTGGTGTTGGTCATAATAGGCATACCCTCAGAGGATTAATTCCCCCTCTGAATAGCAGCAAACTTCTTTCCACCTCTTGGTCAGAAGAAGAAAAAAAACCTCAAAGTTAGCAGAAGGAATGAAATCATAAAGATCAGATCAGAAATAAATGAAAAAGAATTGAAGGAAACTGTAGCAAAGATCAATAAAACTAAAAGCTGGTTCTTTGAGAAGATAAATAGAATTGATAAACCATTAGCCAGACTCATCAAGAAAAAAAGGGAAAAGACTCAAATCAACAGAATTAGAAATGGAAAAGAAGAAGAAACAACTGACACTGCAGAAATACAAAGGATCATGAGAGATTACTATAAGCAACTATGTGCCAATAAAATGGACAACCTGGAAGAAATGGACAAATTCTTAGAAAAGCACAACCTCCGAGACTGAACCAGGAAGAAATAGAAAATATAAACAGACCAATCACAAACTTTGAAATTGAAATTGTCATTAAAAATCTTCCAAGAAACAAAAGCCCAGGACCAGATGGCTTCACAGGTGAATTCTATCAAACATTTAGACAAGAGCTAACACCTATCCTTCTCAAACTCTTCCAAAATATAGCAGAGGGAGGAACACTCCCAAACTCATTCTACAAGGCTACCATCACCCTGATACCAAAACCAGACAAAGATGTCACAAAGAAAGAAAACTACAGGCCAATATCACTGATGAACATAGATGCAAAAATCCTCAACAAAATACTAGCAAAGAGAATCCAACAGCACATTAAAAGGATCATACACCATGATCAAGTGGGGTTTATCCCAGGAATGCAAGGATTCTTCAATATACGAAAATCAATCAATGTGATACACCATATTAACAAATTGAAGGAGAAAACCCATATGATCATCTCAGTAGACTCAGAAAAAGCTTTTGACAAAATTCAACATCCATTTATGATAAAAACTCTCCAGAAAGTAGGCATAGAGGGAACCTACCTCAACATAATAAAGGACATATATGACAAACCCACAGCCAACATCATTCTCAATGGTGAAAACTGAAACCATTTCCTCTAAGATCAGGAACAAGACAAGGTTGCCTGCTCTCACCACTATTATTCAACATAGTTTTGGAAGTCCTAGCCACAGCAATCAGAGAAGAAAAAGAAATAAAAGGAATCCAAATCAGAAAAGAAGAAGCAAAACTGTGACTGTTTGCAGATGACATAATACTATACATAGAGAATCCTAAAGATGCTACCAGACAACGATTACAGCTATTCAATGGATTTGGTAGAGTAGCAGGATAGAAAATTAATGCACAGAAATCTCTGGCGTTCCTATACACTAATGATGAAAAATCTGAAAGAGAATTTAAAGAAATACTCCATTTACCATTTCAACAAAAAGCATAAAATACCTAGGAATAAGCCTACCTAAGGAGACAAAAGACCTGTATGCAGAAAACTATAAGACACTGATGAAAGAAGTTAAAGATGATACAAACAGATGGAGAGATATACCATCTTCTTGGATTGGAAGGATCAATATTGTGAAAATGACTATACTACCCAAAGTAATCTACAGATTCAATGCAATCCTTATCAAACTACCAATGGCATTTTTCACAGAACTAGAACAAAAAAAATCACACAATTTGTATGGAAACACAAAAGACCCCGAATAGCCAAAGCAATCTTGAGAAAGAAAAACGGAGCTTGAGGAATTAGGCTCCCTGACTTCAGACTACACTACAAAGCTATAGTAATCAAGACAGTATGGTCCTGGCACAAAAACAGCAATATAGATCAATGGAACAGGGTAGAAAGCCCAGAGATAAACCCATGCACATATGGTCACCTTATTTTTGATAAAGGAGGCAAGAATATACAATGGAGAAAAGACAGCCTCGTCAATAAGTGGTGTTGGGAAAACTGGACAGCTACATGTAAAAGAATGAAATTAGAACAGTCCCTAACACCATAAACAAAAATAAACTCAAAATGGATTAAAGACCTCAATGTAAGGCCAGACACTATCAAACTCTTAGAGGAAAACATAGGCAGAACACTCTATGACATAAATCACAGCAAGATCCTTTTTGACCCACCTCCTACAGAAATGGAAATAAAAATAAACAAATGGGACCTAATGAAGCTTAAAAGCTTTTGCACAGCAAAGGAAAACATAAAAAAGACAAAAAGACAGCCCTAACAATGGGAGGAAATATTTGCAAATGAAACAACAGATAAAGGATTAATCTCCAAAATATACAAGCTGCTCAGCTCAATATCAAAAAAACCAACAACCCAATCAAGAAATAGGCAGGGGCTTCCCTGGTGGCGCAGTGGTCAAGAGTCCGCTTGCCGATGCAGGGGACACAGGTTCGTGCCCTGGTCCGGGAAGATCCCACGTGCCACAGAGCAGCGGGGCCCGTGAGCCACGGCCACTGGGCCTGTGCGTCCGGAGCCTGTGCTCCGCAACGGGAGAGGCCACAACAGTGAGAGGCCCGCGTACCGAAAAAAAAAAAGAAAAAGGCAGAAGACCTAAACAGACATTTCTCCAAAGAAGATATACAGATTGCCAGCAAACACATGAAAAGATGCTCAACATCACTAATGATTAGAGAAATGCAAATCAAAACTACAATGACATATCACCTCACACCAAGCAGAATGGCCATCATCAAAAAATCTACAAACAATAAATGCTGAGAGGGTGTGGAGAAGAGGGAACCCTCTTTCTCTGTTGGTGGGAATGTAAGTTGGTACAGCCACTATGGAGAATAGTATGGAAGTTCCTCAAAAAACTAAAAATAGAACTACCTTATGACCCAGCAATTCCACTACTGGGCATATACCCTGAGAAAACCATAATTCAAAAAGATTCATGTACCACAATGTTCATTGCAGCACTATTTACAATAGCCAGGACATGGAAGCCACCTAAATGTCCATTGACAGATGAATAGATAAAGAAAATATGGCACATATATACAATAGAATATTACTCAGCCATTAAAAGAAACAAAATTGGGTTATTTGTAGTGAGTTGGATGAACCTAAAGTCTGTCATTCAGAGTGAAGTAAGTCAGAAAGAGAAAAACAAATACCGTATGCTAACATATATATGGAATCTAAAAAAAGAGGGTTCTGATGAATCTAGGGGCAGGAAAGGAATAAAGACACAGTCATAGAGAATGGACTTGAGGACACAGGGAGGGTGAACAGTAAGCTGAGATGAAGTGAGAGAGTAGCATTGACATATATACACACTACCAAATGTAAAATAGATAGCTAGTGGGAAGCAGCTCCATGGCACGGAGAGATCAGATCAGTGCTTTGCAACCACCTAGACGGGTGGGATAAGGAGGGTAGGAGGGAGATGCAAGAGGGAGGGTATATGGGGATATACGTATGCATATAACTGATTCACTTTGTTATATAAGAGAAACTAACACAACAGTGTAAAGCAATTATACTCCAATAAAGATGTTTAAAAAATATATATACACACATACATGCACCCCAATGTTCATTGCAGCACTATTTACAATAGCCAAGACATGGAAGCAACCTAAATGTCCACTGACAGATGAATGGATAAAGAAGATATGCTACATATATACTATGGAATATTACTCAGCCATAAAAAGGAATGGAATAATACCATTTGCAGCAACACGGATGGACCTAGAGATTATCATACTAAGTGAAGTAAGTCAGAAAGAGAAAGGCAAATGTCATATGATACCGCTTATATGTGGAATCTAAAAAAATGATACAAACGAACTTATTTACAAAACAGAAATGACTACAGACATAGAAAACAAACTTATGGTTACAAAAGGGGAAAGGTGAAGGGGAGGGATGTATTAGGAGTTTGGGATTAACATATACACACTATTATATAGAAAACTGATAATCAACAAGGACCTACTGTATAGTGCAGGGAACTCAGCTCAGTATTCTGTAATAACCTATATGTGAAAAGAATTTGAAAAAGAACAGGTATATGTATAACTGAATCACTTTGCTATACAACTAAAACTAACACAACATTGTACATCAAATATACTCTAATTTAAAATAAAAATTAAATTTAAAAAATTAAAAAGTTAACTAAAAAACCCCCACTATGGTGTACACCTGAAACTAATACAATATTGTAGCCATCTATACTTTAATAAAAACAAAAACAAAATTTAAAAAATGAATTATTACTTTTTATTATTACTAGTCATCATTGATAATAAAACACATTGAGAACAATCATGATAGTGCTTATTATGGGGATATGAGAAAAAACACCTGCACGTCTTTCACAAACCTCAAAGCTCTAAGTACCCGAGATTGTGGCTATGGTTATTCATAAACTCTGACTTCATTTTCAATTACATTTTTGGGACTCTGATAGATGAATTCTTTCTCGGTCCATTTGTTAAAAATGCTTAAGAATTTGGGGTTAACTTAACTGTTAAACAAAATGACAACGGTTTCTTTGGTTTCCAGTTTTCAAGTTTCATGCTTGTTTGGGTGCTTTTGGAGGAGGGAAACTATTGTGATGCTCAAATGGTAGCAACACTTTCATCAGATGATCCATTAGTCAGTTTTCTGAAAAGCTGAACTTGGTCCACACAGCTGTCATTTAGCTTTCTCACTCAGGAAAAGAAAAATTAAAGAAAGATGGGAACTTGCTATTTTTCTGTTTCAAAAATAAAACAAGGCCAGTAAAATTGTCATCAGGTCACTTTTCTCAGAAAAGCACTGGCTGTCTTCCCAAAGGCAAATTGAATTTTGGAAAGCATTTCCACTGTTTTTCGCAGGAAAACCAGAATAACAGGGGACAAAGCAGGTGAGGAGTTGAAAAGGGAAGGAAGGGAACTAAAATGTAAATAAGAAAAAATGTGTAATTTGATTTTACTGTTTAATAACCAGCTAAAGTTTGCTTAACATAAAAGTATCTAATTGAGGGCACTTGAGATGAGGTGTACCTAACATCTATGGATATTAACTTTGGACTTAGAAGTACAGGTAAATGACCAAGGAAGCATTCTCAGCCCCAGTTGCAATATTAGAACTTGCTCACTAGGGTGGCTTTGTTTCAAGTAACTCAATTTGCATTACTTTGCTTCTAAGTGGGAATAATGATTTGATTTATATTCTAAAGGAGGACCAGAGAAAAAGGATAAGTAACAGTGCTCAGTACAGATAAAATCCCATCATATCACACTAAAACTTTTTAATTTGGTAAAACAACATTACATATAATAGTGCTGTTATAAAACATTTATCCTCAAGCATAATACTTCAAAGACTGAGCAACACATTATGTGATTAAATAAGTAATGTAATCACTCATAGGAATAAGAAAAGATTAAGAGTAATTTGCTGTTTCTTCCTCATATTATCTCTTCACTAGCTTTTACTAGAAGAAAAATACGTTTGAGTGAAATTTCTAATGAAAAGTGCTTATATTTATACTGTTCTGAGTAATTTTTTATGATCAGTTATATAGATTCAAGTTACTATTAATATAGGTAACCTTTAAAAACAGGTGGCCAGGGTTTCCCTGATGGTGCAGTGGTTGAGAGTCCACCTGCCGATGCAGGGGACGCGGGTTCGTGCTCCGGTCCGGGAAGATCCCACATGCCGCGGAGCGGCTGGGCCCGTGAGCCATGGCCACTGAGCCTGTGCCTCTGCAGTTAAAAACTGCAATAAGTTGTAATTAGGAAATAAAGGGTAAATTTATATGAATAATGAAGAAGGTAATTTTTCCTGAAAGTCAAGATGGCTGTCCACCAAAGCATTAGTTTTGGATTATCAGTAAAGGATATTAAACAAACTAAATCATAATTTCTAAAGATTCTTGTAGGAAATCTCATAGATCTAATCATAAAGCATAAAGAGGCATATGAATGAGAAAATTAATGTTAAAACTGAGGAAATGGTCATCTTAGGACAAAGGACTATGTAGTTTCATTAAAAAATGAATTGAGATAATGTATAGGTGAAGGGTAGCAAAATAAGCCACTTTAGCATAAAGATAATTGACAAGAAATAGATACAAGGAAAGCTCTGTGGAATGTGGAGAAAAGGGAAAACTCCTACACTGTTGGTGGGAATGTAAGTTGGTACAGCCACTATGGAAAACACTATAGAGGTTCCTAAGAAAACTAAAAATAGAATTACCATATGATCTAGCAATTCCATTCCTGGGCATACATCCAGACAAAACTCTAATCCAAAATGACACATTCACCCCTATGTTCATAGCAGCACTGCTCACGATAGCCAAGACATGGAAACAACCTAAATGTCCATTGGCAGATGAATGGATACAGAAGATGTAGTACATATATACAATGGGATACTTTTCAGCTAAAAAAAGGAATGAAGTAATGCCATTTGCAGCAACATGGATACAACTAGAGATTATCATACTAAGTGGAGTCAAGTCAGAAA
The DNA here is from genome assembly GCF_026419965.1 of Kogia breviceps. Classification (NCBI taxonomy): domain Eukaryota; kingdom Metazoa; phylum Chordata; class Mammalia; order Artiodactyla; family Physeteridae; genus Kogia; species Kogia breviceps. Next base: position 64,666,807 of record NC_081318.1, on the reverse strand, counting down.
GAGAAAGACAAATAACATATGATATCACTTATATGTGGAATCTAAAATATGACACAAATGGACCTATCTACAAAACAGAAACTGACTCACGGACATAGAGAACAGACGTGTGGTTGCCAAGGAGGAGGGAGTTGTGGGAGAGATGGAGTAGGAGGTTGAGGTTAGCAGATGTAAACTTTTATACATAGAATGGATAAACAACAAGGTCCTACTGTGTAGCACAGAGAACTGTATTCATTATCCTATGGTAAAGAATATAAAAAAAGAATGTGTATATATGTATAACTGAATCACTTTTGCTGTACAGCAGAAATTAACACAACATTGTAAATCAGTTATACTTAAATGAAAAAAAAAGGAAAAAGAAAAACTCTCTGCCCTCCCCATTTACCTAAAAGTAGGACATAAATTTGTAAAGTTGTCTCCTGCCCCCCTTTACCAGGAAGGACAGAAGTTCATCATCAGTGATGACTCTAGACCCTTATCAGCCCAGAGATGCACAAGAGGAATCTTTACATCAAACTTTACTAACTAGACTTTAATGTCCATTAGTTCCCCCATACATTTACCTTCCCACAGTTTGCCACCCTAGAAACTCAAAGTCCTTTTCCTTTCACTTGTCACTTCTCTAAAAATGTATTGTTCTTTTGTTAAGATGCTACACAAGCCCAGGTTCTGACCACACCAGTGAGTTATTCATCACTAAGTACAACCACATATATATGCGATACACATGTTAATAAACTTTGATTTGTTTTTCTCTTGTTAATCTGTCTTTTGTCAGTCTAATTTACAGGGACCTAGCTGGAGAACCTAAAATGGGTAGAGTAAAAAGAAAATGTTTCCTCTCCTACAAAAATTATTTCAATAAATGTCTTAAGTCATGAGAAGATTCAAATTCTAGAAATAAAAGCAAATATTATCACTCCACTCATTAATGACAATGAGGTTGGCATAAGATGAAGGTGCCATATCCTTAGCAGAAATCATGTTAATCATGAAGCTCAATAAATATTTTAGTGTTGAGAAAATTATTATAGAACTACAGGCATAAGCCTACATACACTCTTATCTGGACTAATGAAAATGTTTACCTGAATGCAAATTATAATCCATATTTAAAATATGCCTTTCACAAGGACTTTGTTATTTGATAACACAGTAATATAACTCTCTAACCATGGTTTTTGTTTTGTTTTGTTGGGGTTTTTTGAGGTACATTTTGACATATAACAATATGTTAGTTTTAGGTAAACAATGTAATGATACAATATCTGTGTATATTGCAAAATGATAACCACAATAAGCCTAGTTAGTCTATAATGAAATAAAAATTCACATTTTAAGTCAAGATAAGAAAAATTTAAACCTAAGAAGTTTCTCTGCCTGTTTGGGTCTCCTCCCTTCCCTCTAGTGTGCATCGTGCATCTGCATTACACGTTAACCAGACCTCCCCAATGGCAGAAATACCTGCTCAACTATAAAGATCAATTTTCCTCCTTCTGGCACCAGCCATGTAACTCCTCAGAAGATAACATTCCTTCCACAATTCTATAAGGGGTCACGATGACCCACTACTTGCCTTATACAGACAACTTATGCAGAGAGCTTTGGTGAATTTTATGTACAATGCCAATATATCATTTCCCTTAAAGATAGTGACTGGTGCATAACAGACTGGTCAGATGACCTGGGGAGATACCGGAAATTCTTAATATTTACTTATGACCTTATTAATGTTACTAGCTACACTACTTATATTCTGCCTATTTTACAAGATTACCTGCATTACCTAACGTGTGACTGAGCTTCAGATAAAATTAATGATGATTAGGTGACTTGGAATGATTGATTGAATATATAGTTCTAGAAGATCAATGATTGTAACTCTAGATATGGGAAGAAGCATCAAGAGGGAACAATTTCCTGAACCATAATAGACTAGTAAGACAGGCAGTCCAGAGGCTTTTGGCTACTGTTAACAGGACCTAGTCCAATTATAGCACATTGAGCAGCTCATCAAAAAAAAATCCTCATCTGACTTGGAATGAGCATTCCTAGCACTGTGGGACAAATTGATCATGAAATGCCTCTCAAACCTTGGTCTACATTAAGACTGAAAGGGAAGGGATTGTAAACTAAAGAATGTTGCCCACCATCCAGTTCTACGAGAGTCAGGTCATTAGCCACCGCAGTCTCTGACCTACGATACACCCTGAAAATAATTCAGGGTGAAGATCAGGATGAGGCACTCTGTACTCTGGGAAAACTGGCAGAAGAAACCTTCAGATAGTTATGTTCAGGAGAAAAATTTTAAGAACCTGGATTCTTGCATCTTCCCCTACTTAGAAAAGCACTAAAATCATTAACTAAGCTGTCTGTTTCTTATGGCCAATAGCAAACTTCTACTAAGATGTGTGCCTGATTGCATGTACCCCCTTCACCAAAATCACATATATACTGACCTCCCCCCTTACCTCTTCAGAACAGTTCTCAGAGCTATTGGAGAGACTTCTCCAGGGTTATAATCCTCAAATTGGCTCAAATAAAATTTTCCATTTTTTTTCTTAGATTTGCTATTAATTTTTTTCATTGACATCCATTATCCTACTGAGTTACCAAAGCGTTTTTTCTAGTGAGGAGAACTTTTAAGATTTATTCTTTTAGCAAATTTCAAATATACAGTACAGTATTATTAATAATCACCATGCTATAAGTTACATGCCCAAGACTCATTTATCTTATAGCTGGAAGTTTGTACCTTTTGACCCCCTTCACCCATTTTGCCCATCTCCCACCTCCTGCCTCTAGCAACCACTAATTTGTTCTCTTTAACTATGAGTTCAGTTTTTCATTTTGTTTTGTTTTGTTTTGTTCTAGATTCCATATATAAGTGTTATCATATGGTATTTGTCTGTCTCTGACTTATTTCACTTCACCTGGTGCCCTCAAGTTCCATCCATGTTGTCACAAATGGTAAAATTCACTTCTTTTTTATAGCTGAATAATATTTCATTATATATATATATATATATATATATATATATATATACACTTCATTATATGTAATATATATATTACAACTTCTTTAGCTATTCATCCATTAGGGCTACTTACATTGTTTCCATGTCATGGCTATCGTGAATAATGCTGCAATGAACATGAGGGTGTAGATACCTTTTCCATATCTTGTTTTAATTTTCTTTGGATATATACCCAGAAGTAGGATTACTGGATTATATGGCAGTTCTATTTTTAATTTCTCCATACTGTTTTCCATAGTGGCTGCACCAATGTACATGACCACCAACAGTGCACAAGCATTCCCCTTTTTCCACATCCTCACCAATACTTGTTCTTTCTTATCTTTTTAAAAAATTTTTATTATTTTTTAAATATTTATTTATTTATTTTTACTTTGGCTGTGCTGGGTCTTAGCTGCGGCTTGCGGGATCTTTGTTGCAGTATGCAGACTTCTTAGCTGCAGCATGTTGACTTAGTTGCTGCATGCAAACTCTTAGCTGCGGCATGCATGCAGGATCTAGTTCCCTGACAGGGATAGAACCCAGGCTCCCTGCATTGGGAGCACAGAGTCTTAACCACTGGATGACCAGGGAATTCTAATAGGTGTAAAGAGATGTCTCATTATTTTGATTTTCATTTCCCTGATGATTAGTGATGTTGGACATCTTTTATGTACCTGTTGGCCATCTTTATGTCTTTGGAAAAATGTCTATTCAGATCCTCTGCCCATTTGTAAATTGAATCCTTTTTTTCTATTTTCTTTTTTTTTTTCTGCTATTGAGTTGTATGCATTCTTTATATATTTTGGATATTAGCCCCTTACAAGCTATATGATTTATGATAACTTCTTACAATCAGTAGGTGGCCTTTTTATTTTGTTGGTGGTTTCCTTTACTGTGCAGAAGCTCTTTAGTTTGATGTACTGCCACTTATTTATTTTTACTTTTGTTGCCTTTGCCATTGGTGGCAAATGTAAAAAAAAAAAAAAAAAAAAAAAAGAATTATTGCCAAGACTGATGTCAAATAGTTTACTGCCTGTTTTACTTTAGGAGTTTTATGATTCTAGGTCTTACATTCAAGCTTTTAAACAGTCTGCTCTCTGTGCAGTGTCCTGGGAATGGCAGCATGCCAAGAACTATCCTCTGATTATTATAGTCCTGCAGGACCCAGAAATGCAAGTTCAAGCCAGGATATCAAGGGACATCCCTTGGGCAGCAGGCACCCAAAGTAAAAATCAAGACACCAGACACACGTAGAAGCTCCCCTCCAGGAAATACTGGCACTCTAGAGTGTGGCAGAGGAAGAGAGTAAAGATAGCACCCATCCTCTGTGGTCTCTGGAATGGATTATAGTTGGCCCTTAAATGTGTGTTTAATTAGAAGTCTTCCCCTCAAGCTGCAGCTATGATGATAAGCTAATAGGCTTCTTTCACAGAAAGACTGAGCTCCTGGGTCTACTGCCTCTTGCTGTGCCCTGAAGATGTTAGCCATTTAAGAACTTTTTCTCCATTGGTTATAGTCCTGTGGGACCCACAAGCGTAAGCCCCATAGTTTTGTTGTGTGTGTGATTAGGACCATGCACAGTGTATTTTAGAAATTCTCACTTAAAACACAAATGTGTTAAGCCATTGACACCTACCAATATTTTCTGTCTTATTACAAATGTTTATTAAGTATGCACTATATGCCAGGGGCTATAGATACAGTAGATACAGCAGGGAACAAAGTCCATGAACCAATGGACTCACTCTAAAGGGGAAAGAGTCAACAAATATACTTCAAAGAAAATACATATTTCAAAGAAAAATAAGGCAAGGAAATAGAAAGAGTGATGGAATGTTGTTTTCCACTGGGGGACCAGAGAATTGCTCTCTGAGGAAGTGACATTTGAACAGAAAATTGCACAAAGGAGAATGAAACTGAGGAAGAAAAGCAGTTAGGAGGCTGCAGCCACGGCCCTGGTAGAAATATCCAGGACTGCTGCTGGTGCATTGGCAGATACAGTGTTGTAAGATGCAGAGAGAAGCAGAGTTCAAGAGAGATTTACAGTTTAGAAAAAAAAAATATTTAAAAGTATAATTCTACTAGTAGAATTATTTAATTTTTTAATTATTTAATTTTCTCATTAAACACCTACTGCAAATTTCAGAAGGGACAAAGATGGGAAGACTTTTACATGTAAATCATACAATTTAAAACTAAAGAACCATCTTCAACATAGTAGAAAAATCAAATCCGTGAAAGAGAAAACTGTCAATTTTCCGCTATCATCAACAAAAGGATAAACTCAGTAACATCGTGATTCAAACACTTAATAAGGAAGAACTGTATAAAAGACAGAGATAATTACAGCCATGTAAACCACTACCACTGATGGTTATATTAATTGTTCTGGACAAAGACTATAGCATGTAGTTACCTTACGATCTGTGATACAAACTATATAAAACAAAAGATAGGGTAATTTGCTTTATGGTGCTAACCACAACAAATGATAGCAGGGTTCTCAGAGTTTACTAGCAATAATTACACATTTTACTCAGAATGTTTCTTTACATTTACCAGGCTTGCATATAATTTCCCTGAAATGTTAAAATCTTGTGCATCAAAAATAAACATACCATTTTCTTTACTTTGTGCCTAATGTAGTAATAACAGATAGCCTATGTATGCCCACATATAAATAGCTTGGAAATCTTCAAGGAATAATAAAAATGTAATGAAAATACTTAATAAATTTAGTTCATTATCTTACCAGGGTAAATGGATACACAAAACCCAATTAGTGCCCAAATAGTAATCAGGGATTTGTTATTGTTTGTTTCATTCTCTAATTTTAGACTCTCTCTATAAATTTCAGATATAGAAGAGGCAGCTAGCAACAAGACTAAGCTTTGAAAAATCATAATGCAAATACTTCACAGAAAGTATGTCTTCTCTGGAACACTGAGCAGTGCTTATATATACGTTATTGGTTTAAGCTGCTGATCTCTTAATTTCAAACGCATTTTTAAAACCCTCCACTTGTACCCTTCTCCCCTTATGATTACTGTTTTTGATATCTTACTTTACATCTAATCATTTTGTGTATCCCTTAACTGCTTATTGTGGATATAGATAATTTTACTACTTTTGTCTTTTAACCTCCCTACTAGCTTTGTGTGTAGATGATTTCTTACCTTTACTATATGTTTGCCTTTTCTGGTGAGTTTTTCATTTCATAATTTTCTTATTTCTAGCTGTGGCCTTTTCTTTTTTCTCCTAGATAAGTTCCTTTAGCATTTGTTGTAAAGCTGGTTTGGTGGTGCTGACGTCTTTTGCTTGTCTGTAAATCTTTTTATTTCTTCATCAGATCTGAAGGAGAGCCTTGCTGGCTAGAGTATTCTTGGTTGTAGGTTTTTTCCTTTCATCACTTTGAATACACTGTGCCACTCCTTCTGGTCTGCAGCATTTCTGCTGAAAAATCAGCTGATAGCCTTATGGGAGTTCCCTTGTACGTTATTTGTTGCTTTTCCTTTGCTGCTTTTAATACTCTCTATGTTTAACTTTTGTTGTTTTAATTACAGTCCATCATGCTTACAATCTTTACTCTGACATCTTTCTTGGGTAGATTGCCTATCTCCACTTGGTTCTTCTGGGGTTTTATCTTGTTCCTTTGTCTGGAACATGTTCCTCTGCAGCCTCATTTTTGTCTAAGTTACTACTGGTATTTTTATATATGCAGTAGGTCAGTTACCTTTCTAGCCTTGGAGAAGTGGCCTCTGTAGAAGTCCTGTGCGTCCCTGCAGGGCACTCCCCTCTCATCACCCAAGCTGTATGCTCTAGGGATTCCCCGTAAGAGGGCTGTGTGGGTCCTTCTATTGAGGCGGGCTGACAATGTGGGTGATCTGATAGGCTTGGCTGGCCCCAGAGCAGTTGTTGCTAAGCCCTGCCTTGTGCAAATGCGGCTGTTGCTGGTTAGAGGGGCCTGGTCACGAGGCAGCTGGCTGCGCAACCCTAAGAGGCCCCAGAAAGCGTGCTGGCTCACCGGTGGGTGAGGTCAGGATCCAAAAGACTCCAGGGCTGCTGCCCCCCCACTGGTGGGTGAAGCCGTGTCCTGGGGTTAGTGCAGGACTACTGGCAGGAAGAGCCGGGTCCTAGAGTCTGGCTACAGGGCCCAGGAATCCCAGAGTCAGTGTCAGATCACTGGAGGGGGGGAGGGGCGCGTCTCCTGACACAGCTGGGTATGGAGTCCGAGACTTCCTGAAGCTTGCGTTGGCCTGCTGGTGGAAAGGACCGGGGCCAGCCGGTCCCAGGGTAGGGTCTGGCCTGCTGTAGGCTGTAGGATCGCGGTTTTCTTGCATCTGGTGTCTGGCTCCCTGGTGGTTAAGACTGGTCTGGAGGCTCGTGCAGGCTTCCTGGAGAGCAGGGCCGGTGTCCTCCCACGGGTGGACAGAGCTGGGTCTTGGCCCGCTGGTGGCCAGGGCTGCGTGTAGCGGCGTTTCCAGACAGCTGTGGGCTCAGGAAGACTTGAGGCAGCCGGTCTGCTGAGGAGTGAGGCTCTGTCCCCACCCAGTGAGTTGTTTGGCCTGAGGCGTCCCTGCACCTGCGCCTACAGGCTGCTGGGAGGGGCCAGGTTTTGGCGCTAATAAGCGAGAGGGAGGGTCCCACCTGGCGTTGCTACCAGCGGCGTCTGCGTAGAAAGAGCTCCCAAACGCGGCTGCGGCTGGTTCCTGGTCTCCACGGAGCTCCGCCACTTCGGGAGACTCTCCAAGACCAGCAGGTAGGTCTGGCCCAGGCTCCTATCAAATTACTGCTTTTGCCATGGGTCTCGGTGCATGTGAGGTGTTGTGTGTGCCTTTTAGGGTGAAGTCTGTTTCCCTCAGCCGTTTGGGACTCCCGAAATTAAGCCCCGCCTGCCTTCAAAGCCAAATGCTCTACGGGCTCATCTTCCTCGTGCGGGACCCCTTGGCTGGGGAGCCCAATGCGGGGCTCAGAACCTCACTCCTGTGAGGGAACCTCTGCACTATAATTATTCTCCAGCTTGTGGGTCACCCACCTGAGGGTGGAGGACTTGATTATATCACTAGTTTGACCCTCCTGGCCGTCTCTTTGTGATGCCTCCTTTACGTCTTTAGTGGTAGGTCTTTTCTGGTAGATTTTGGGTTTTTTCATAGACGGTTGTTCTGCAGATAGTTGTGCTTTGGGTGTTCAGTGCTTAGCTGGCGTGTCGTCAGCCAACAAAAAGAAATTCAGTGTTACCATTTAAGGCAGATAAAGACGAATTTGGACGGAAAAAAAGAGATGATCCTAAAAGGCTGAAGGCAATTCGCAACAGCACTTTAACACTGAAGCAGCCTGGCGGCGTTTTTCTTTTCTAAGGACTGTTTGTTGCCAGCCCACTGAAATGAAAAACGAGCACTACTGGTATTATTAAAAGATGAATGAATGAAAAAAGTAGAAAATCTCATTAAACCCTGTCAACAGCTACAATTCATTATGAATATCCCCATATAGCAGCCAATAATCCAATAATAACATTATGCTTTAAATAGTATGCCTAAATGGATCTCATTACAAATAGTTACAGCTTGACACTCCATAAATGTCACACAACGAACATTTTTTAGTTCAAACCTCTTCATTTTAGTAATATTTCATAAAATTTGACTATTAAGTAAAATAAACCAATGCCTTAAGAAACTGTACATGACAACATAAAATACCTGAAATGTTCATCTTTTCTTCGTTTTAATCTATAGACTGCCCTCCTTTAGCTTCTGTCAATGTTGATAAACTAAGCTTTGCTTCGTTGTTCTGATTCATCTGGGTTTACCTTACCATCCCTCACAGATTTTTCTCATAGACTTGTTTTCTTGGCCTCTTTCTTCTCCTAAGCACCACCACCACAATTACATGCCAGTTTTTCAGTTTGGTGTTTTGCTTGTTAGATCTGTTGCATCAAATAAGCTTAGACTCTTTGGCCCCTTCTAATATTCCCCCACCATTCACTGCCCAAAATATTTTTTCCATTTTTTTTCTTCTTAATTTTTCAGAAGACACCTCACAGGAAAATTTTAACTAAGTAAAAAAGTGAGAAGAATATGGAAAGTTCAGATGTTAGCTCCATGTATGAGGAAATAAAAATTTTAGAAAGATACATTTAGAAAGAAAATTTTAGGACAAGATGAGCAGTACTCTCAGGAGGAAAAGTTCCATAGTAAAATGAAGGAGAGGGCTTCCTTGGTGGCTCAGTGGTTGAGAGTCCGCCTGCCGATGCAGGGGACACTGGTTCGTGCCCCGGTCCGGGAAGATCCCACATGCCGCAGAGCGGCTGGGCCCGTGAGCCATGGCCGCTGAGCCTGCGCGTCTGGAGCCTGTGCTCCCCAGCGGGAGAGGCCACAACAGCGAGAGGCCCGCGTACCGCAAAAAAAAAAAAAAAAAAAAAAAAAGACTGGTGCGTAAAGGAAAAGTTTGATCTGATGATTTTTTAAATGAATATCCATGCCTAATCTTCTTTTCTCAATCAGCTCTAGAAGAGGAATTTCACATTGAATACAACTGATAAAGTTCACTTTAAAAGAGGCTTTTCTTAACTTGAAAAATTAATGCAAGTAATTCATGTCCTTAAAGAAAAATTAGAAATTGCAGATAAGCAAAGTGAAAGTAATGAAACTACCCGTAATCCCAGTGCCTAGAGATCAGTTGTATTAATTCTTAGACATGGAGCACTCTTCTCTGTGAATAATGCTCAGAAAACTGGGGCTCCCTTTCCCAAAAAACCACTGGATACGCACAAGTATTTGAACCAGCACGGGTGTCCTAGTCATGGCAGCTGTGTGACTTGATACTTTGCACTGAAGGGGTTAGTTTCAGCGTTGCCACAGCAGAGCAGCAGTAACAATAGCAGCTGAAAAATCTCTGTAAAGCTCTTTTGGACTGACTGAATCTGTGTTTCTTGCATAATTCAGAAGAAAGAGGGACTCCCACCTTCTCACCATAGATTTACTGCACTTGCTGCCAACCTGGCATAGAAATGATCAAATTAGACTGTATTTGAAAAATAAAAGTTCTGTTTTTACCTGTACTTCAGGCCAGACCCATTACATAAATTATGCAACAGTGACCATTCTGATATATAAATATTTAACCTAGCAGGTTTAATTTATATATTGATATGCCCCAAGGGTATAGAAGAGTGCCTGCTTCATAGGAAATGATTGAGTTAACTCATTTGGAAAAGTTTTTGCAATGGGAATTGCTGCCCCCGAAGGCCTATCATTAATGCTTTAGCTTCATATTGTCAAAATACCTATGATGAGACATGCAAACAATACTAAGGTCCTTACAGGTGAATGGCTCCAGCTTACCTCCCTAATCCTCTTTTATTTTCTCTTTTCTCTTTCGTTGTATCCCTAATGCTCCACGTTCACCATCAACAGATAAACAACAATAAAAATATTTATGAGATCTCCCAGCTAACTTCTTTTTTCCCAAGGACATCTATAACTATTTCATTGTATTGATAATAGTTACCATTTATTGCAACACTGTATCAAATGCACTACATTCATTGTCTCATTATCTGATTCTGCAAATTGGTTGTTGCTATTAAGACTACCTTATAAACTAAGAACTGAGGCTCAGAGAAGGGAAACTACTTGCTTAAGTTCACATAGCTACTAAGTAGCAGAGCCTGGATTTAAGTGCTGGTGTATGTTATTTTAAAGTCTATCCTCTTAATCACTACTTGTCACAGTTGACAAGGGACTTGGAAAACATGGATGTCCTCAGATGAAGGAACTGAGAATGCAAACTTTTACTATGCTGTGATTTTTAGCAGATACTAAATTGTGTCCCTTGATTACAATGACTCTGTTAAGAGGCAGAACTTTAAGCAGTAAATAAATATGAAGGGGAAAAGTCCCAGGGAAGATCTGCTGACCAAGCCAATTCCTTCTATCAAAGATGTGCAGGTGAAAATGCTCTAAGAACAGCAAGCGCCAAAACACTTTCTGAATTTTCTGAGTATAACATGGTAACTTTGGGAAAAATATGATTTTTCCTACCAAAATACCAAACTGCTAAAATGATTGTAAATTCCAGCTTGACCCTTTGAATGTCTGTCTCCCAACCAGAGTAGGTAACTACACTTGTGAAACAAGAGGTTTCAAATACAAAGAAAATCAAGACTGGCTATGCTACAACCTTCTTTGTGGAAAGAATATTTTATTTGATCATATAAGTGGTAATAATATTCTGATGGATTAAAAATACTATTCAATTTCAGTGATAGCTTTATCCACTGAGTAAAATGAAGCTACATTTTAGACTATGAACCAAATACATTTTCTATAAAGTAAAATAAATTAATTAATTAGTTAAGGCATAAATACTGAAAGTACAGTATAAATGCCATACAGTGGGGTTTTATATAAACCTCTAGCTCCTGATTAGTAACTAGGAAGTCTTTTTCTTCCTATGTTCTTCAAGTTATGTTGATCTCTTCTGGGAGACTTGGTTTTCTTGGGCCAGATCAGCTGCAGTTTGAACTTTTTTGTTTGAGAATCTGCATAGTTCGTCTTTACTTATGAACTTGTTCTGTTTGCTTTAAGGATTTTTCTTGCTCCCTTCATGCTCTACATGTATGCCACTGATTCTGTATTCCTCTAAATCGAAAAAATATTGTATATCTACAATATTATACATTAGTTCCATTTTTTAACTTGAGCCCTCAGTGCTATAATTTGCATACTTCTTGCAATTCTTTTTTCATCTTGGATTCAAATTTTTCTTGCTCTGGAGTATGAAAAATTATTTCAGAGTGTGTTTACTAATTATAAACTCTTTTGAGCCTTTGAGTGTCAAACACTGTAATTTGGTTCACTCACCTCTGATTCAACCCCTCTTCTAGCTTGCCTTCCTATTCTTCAGAGTCTTTCTTATGGAAACTATGGTTCCAGTCCCCCCAGAAGCTAGGTATCTCTATGGGACCTCAGCTCTGCCAAGCAGATGCACCCATATGAGGCTCAGAGATGGCAATGTGCACCTGCAAGTGAAGGCCATATACAGAGAGAGCTGGTCTTTGGGGAAGCATAGTATTAACGGCATCAGATTCCTCTGGGGACTGTAGCTGAGTTCCTCATGTCCAGATCTGAGCATCATGGGCTCTGAGCATAAAATGGCCACAGTCATGGGCTTTTGCTCGCTCCATCTGGTGGCGTGGGTGAGAGCTTCTGCCTCTGGCTGCATTCTTTAATAAGTCCTTTTCTGCTTAAACTTGATAGAGACAATTCTGTGATCTGCCACTAAGAATCCTAAGTGAATCAACTTTTGTGTTGGAAAATGTATTTATTTTGCTCTAATCTTTGAATACTAGATTCACTGGGTATGAAATTCTAGGCTCAAATATTTTTTCCTTCAGAATTTTTATATTATTCTAGTTTCTTCTTGCAACTCATATCTCTGCTTCTCCTTCCCTAGTTAATCTGTTTCTTCTCTCTGGAAGTTTTAACAGTTTTTTCCTAAGTTTATCCTAAATGCATCTTCCATGTATCTAGATATGAGTTGATATTGTAGTTTTTCCCTGCTTAGTCCTCAATGGGCCCATTCAGTCTGACATTTAATGCAGAGAAATTCTTCTCTTTTACTCTTTGCACGTTGCCTTCCATCCATTCTTCTGGTCTCTTCTTCACTCTCCCAGGTGACTGATTTCAGAACTTCTTGACTTTTCCTACATATTTTAAAATTACTTTTTTACTCGTTATGCCTTTATTTAGTAGCTGCGTATTATGTCCTATCTCTGTGCTTCTCAAACCTTCATATGTGTACAAATCACCTGGAGATCTTAGTAAAAATGAAGATTCTGATTCAGTATTGGGGTGGCACCTGAGATTCCGTATTGCTAACAAGTTTCCAGAAGATGCCAGTAATGCTGGTCTACAGCCGGTACTATGTATAGCAGGGTCTTAGGAAACATGTCTGGCATTGTAGGTACTGACATGTGTACTGAAAGCACACGGACTCCACGGTCAGCCAGCATGGGAATCCCCCTCCTACACTCACTAGCCATATGACCTTGGGAAAACTGACCTAGTCTCTTTGAGAATTCGCTTTCCCCTCTACAAAATAAAGATACTTGTCCCCATATTTCAGCTCTCCTGCAGTGATTAAGTGTGATTTTTAGCCTGCACACACCACAGGGGACAAGAAATGGGAAAAGGACAAACTTGGGCTTCTGCTGTCAGGGATAGGCTTTAATGATGCGAGACAGAAAGTGTCTGCCCAGCGGGGAGGGCTCTATGCTCAGCTTGACCTCAGCCATGAAGTTGTTCTTTGAGTTGAAGGGATTGGAACAAAACAATCACACCTGTTTCATCCCCATACCTGTTTCAACCCCCAGCCACAGAAGAGGGACAAGCATATTCAAGTTCAATGAAGATCAACCTGCAAGGTCAGCCACACAGAGAGAAAGTAAATCATTCTGTGATTAATGTAGTATATTGAAAGAACAGACTTGTTAAAAATATAAAGGCAGTACTTAGAGTGGGAATTGTGAAAATTTATGAGCAAAAAGTGAGGATGAGAGACTAATGTTTGAGGAGGGGGAAATCTTCTTGCCCTAAAGCCAGTTGACCGTAATGGTTGCTCTGAACAGAGGGAATGAAAAAGGAAGGAAGGAACAGCAGAGTAAATAAGGATAGAAATCAACATTGAGTAGATGTTTCATGCCAGGCATTTTGCAAATCTTATTATTTAACGTGGGATCCACCAAGGCTGAATTCAGCTGCCATCCCCACCAAGATACTGGCCTGTGAAAAGGACAGGGTGAACCACGAAGAGGATTGGTAGCCTCAAGCAGCACAATGAGAGGAAGAATTGGCCCAGACAAATGCTAAAACATTTTTTTTGATATCAGAAATTTAGTTTTAGATACGTGTTTTGTTATAATCTTGCTGTTTACACATACAGGCAAATGTTTGGTTTTAGTTTCGCTGTTAGAAGGCCAATTTAATCAGCAGGCTAATTGAAAGATTTAGTCTTAGTACTGACATTTTTAGAAATAGAAAAATGTTAAATAGCCTTTGTTAGACCAAATACAAAAAGAAAAGAGCAGAAGATGACTAAAAGATCTTCTTTAGAAAGAGTGGGTGACAAGTTTTCCAAGAACAAATTTTAGCCCCATTAGTTCCCATAAATTTTATGAGAAAACTGCTTAGTATTTTATTAGCCATGCTAATATCTTTCCAGAAGGAAGTCATGAATTACTTTGCATAAAAAGATTCTGTCCCAAGTGAGGTTTGGGGAAATTTTTTCCTTGACTAGTATCAGTTTCATTAGTGGAGAAAAACCTACAAATTTAAAAGTAAAATCCACTCAATATAAGATATAGTTTGCTATAAAAAAAATTAAAGGGACTTTTTCCCAAGAATTGTAAGTCATTTCTACTGGTGAGAAGGGTTGCTAGAGAAAGACCCCTACCTGGCTATTTCAGCCAGGGTTCAACTTTTCAGAGGAGATTGCAACATTGTGATTTATAATAAATATATATTTGGTCTTCACCCACAGGCTCAGATTTGAGTTCTCAGACACACTGCTGGTGTTCTAGAACTGCTTGGAATTATGTGGGAAGCACTCTGCACACATGCTGGAATTGGGTCCAGGAACACAAAAGAAGATGAAAGGGGTATGGGGCACCACGTAACATGTCTTCAGTAGGGCGGTTTCTGTCCAGGTGGGCTATATGCTACACCAGAACACATGTAAAGTGTCCAGCTCTTAAAGTGAGCTCAAATCTACATTTTGTTCTTTCTTTCTTTTAACCTACTGTCTACCATTCTTCTCTTTCCTTCCTGCCCTTCAGAGCTAAACTGACTTATGACAGTATTTCAGGGCTAAAGAGGTTCTCTCCAGCCCTCACAATCTTCATTTAGAGATAAGAAGATTAAAATGCAAGTAACTAGGATCAACAGGACAGAGTACTGGTGAGTTTCTTTCACCAAGTAAACATTTCAAATCCTTTTTCTTTTTCTTTTTTTTTTTTTTTTTGAGAAGGACTCAAAAAATGTACTTGAAAGGTAGGAGTAGTACACGTCACTGGAAAAAGAAATAGCAACATAAAGTGGGGGTGATTACAAGGCCTCAGATCAACTTTTGCCAGCTTCACCATTGGGACCATGGTCAGCCCTGGTTAGTGTCATCTCTGCTTAGGTCAAAAACATCAGTGGGCGGAGAGAAAGCCTTCTTGTCCTACCCACTGAGTATGTTCATCCAAAAGCAGGGATTCTTTACAAGCAGGGTCAGGGGAAGCGGGAGAAAAGGATCAAACCTGAATTTTCCAAAACATTGAAAGGTACTGATAGGGTTAACAAGAAGGGATTTATAATTAGATAGGACAGGCTATCAGCTACACTCTGTTACTGAACTTCTCTAAACTCCAGTTTCCTGCAAAATGAAGCTAATAATATAGCTCACACGGCAGATAAATGATGAAGTGCTGAGCTCAGTGCCTAGGATATAGCATTATATCAGTTAGCTATTGATGTATAACAAATATCCCTCAGATTCAGTGGCGTGACAGGGGTAAGTTTTCATTCTCATACTCATAAGTCTGGAGTTGACTAAGGTGACATCTTGAAGATGCAGGTGTGCAGGGAAGCTGAGCAAGCTCTGTTCTACACATCTCCCTCCTCCTGGGATGAGCAGCCTCCCCGGGACATGTTCTTCTTATGGCAGTGATAGAAGCACCACCACACAGGCACATTTCAAGCATTTGCTTGTATAATGTCTACCAACATCCCACTAGCTAATGTAAAACACGTGGCCAAGCCTAGCATCAATCAGGCTGTGGGAGATAGGAGTTTTTCCTGAGCAGTCGCACAAACTATTACTATCAACTTTCTTTTTTATATTAATATTCTTCTCATGTGCAAAACCTCAAAAGTCTCATCTAGTCACAGCATCAGGTTCAAAGTCCAGGACCTTATGATCTACATTAGGTCTAAATGTAGCTCTTCTTCATCCAGAGGCCTCATAATAAAAAGACAGGTTGGCTTCCCTGGTGGCGCAGTGGTTGAGAGTCCGCCTGCCGATGCAGGGGACACGGATTCGTGCCCCGGTCCGGGAGGATCCCACGTGCCGTGAGGCGGCTGGACCCGTGAGTCATGGCCGCTAAGCCTGCGCGTCCAGAGCCTGTGCTCTGCACCGGGAGAGGCCACAGAAGTGAGGGGCCCGCGTAGAGCAAAAAAAAAAAAAAAAAAAAAGATAGGTTATCTGCCCAGCACACATCCAACATACAGAGGTAGAACAGGAATGGAATAAAAGTAGTAAGAACTCTAATTAGAAAAGTGAGTACTTTTCCCAGACTGATTCCTGCCTGAGGAAAGATGGGAGTTGCAAGACCTTTTTATATCTCAAATGATTTCAGTCTTTTAGTTCAGGCTGGCAATGATTTTTCCAAGATGACTCTTTAAAAAATGTTAAGTTCCAAACATTTTTGCACCAAAATATCAGTATGTGACACCCAAGATTCTTTTTGAGATATGCCTCTCTCTAGAGACTCAATTACAGACACTTCAGAGGTTTCTGGCTTCTACAGGACCAAGACCTTAATCTTTTTTTTTTTTGCGGTATGCGGGCCTCTCACTGTTGCGGCCTCTCCCGTTGCGGAGCACAGGCTCCGGACGCGCAGGCCCAGCGGCCATGGCTCACGGGTCTAGCTGCTCCGCGGCATGTGGGATCTTCCCGGACCAGGGCACGAACCCGTGTCTCCTGCATCGGCAGGCGGATTCTCAACCACTGCGCCACCAGGGAAGCCCAAGACCTTAATCTTTGTAGGAACTCTTTTGTGCATGTAAAAGGATCTAGTGGGTACCCTAATCATTTCAAATGTTTTAGCAAAGGGACTTACAACCACAGTCTTTACCCTGAGGCAATGTCCTACTGGCAGTCCCCTGAGTTTGTTCTCTTCCTTGACACTCTGTCATAATGGCTATATGGCCTTGTTGAAGAATACTTTTATTTTCTGCTTCCACTCCCACTGATGTGTATTCTTTAAATGTATTTATGAAACGGAACCTGATTTCTCTCCATGAGTAAGGGATTACCATCCATACCATCATTCTTACACAGAATATATTGGAAGTGCATGGAGCCCTCTAAATGTGGACATTGCTCCTGTAAATGTCATCTCAGACTATGGTTAAACCTAGGATAATATAGGCAATTTACAAAGCAGGAATCAGAGATATTCAGCAGGAAGGGCAAAATTAATGATTACACTTCAGACAAAAGGTCTGTTCTTGGGGCTGCTCTTTCCAATACAATATGAGAAACTTAATAAAGTTTTTCAGAAAATATTCATGGATGAATTTACTGCAACACAGTGAGCATTATTGATGAGTGAGAACAACCATCAGTGATTATTCCTGGGACCGTGGTGTGAGGAGAGCAATTAACAGCCACTCAATTAAAAACATTTGAAGGAAATGAATGTTCCTAATGGATGCCATGCAATTATGTGAAACTATACCTTCTCACAGTATCACTGGGGACCAGAAAATTTTTCAGTATCATCAGTAGACCTCCATTAGCCTAAAGGCTAAAGTCTAAAAGTACATTAGCCTTTTTGTGTGCCTTAAATCTGGATTGACATATGCAACTGTAAAATGCAAAGTTAAATAGAATTACCATGCTTTTGGTCCTATGTTTGCCATCCTTGGCATATAGAAGTGGCTTCTGATTTTCTCTCAAGTAGGATGGAAAGTATAATCACAGATACTCCACACACCAGCCCCATACAACTGTAGGCCGTTCTCCGAACATACTTTCGATTCCTTAATTCCCTGTGGCCTCTTTTAGCTCTTCATTATCTCTGACCTGGATATGACAGTTGAGCTGTTCCATCAGCCTTAGTTCTCATTTCCTTGTCTTTAAAGCCTTGTTCCAATGCCATCTCTTCCATAAAGTGTTTCCTAATTACATTGTTAAGAATGATTATCTTTTCATAGCACCCTGTTTATCCCTCATTTGCAGACAATCACCATGTAACGCATTTTACTAGAGTGTGATGTACTGAAGTCTGTTGCCCATATTGGACAATAAGCTTCCTGTGGTAGTATATGGGCTTTATCCCACTTTATCCTTTGCACACAATGTTTATTGTTCTAAATTCTATTTAATGCAAGACTTCTAGCAATTGAATCATTTATAAAATGATTCAGACTTAGCAGTATGCTCAGACCCCAGGTAGATCCCATTATCCTACTGACCTCAGTTCTTTATTTTTCGAAGCCATAGTTCTACAGTTAATCCCATGATCTCCAAGCCTTCAGAATAATCTTCCTGTATAATTTCAAGACAAATATTCCAATTGGAATACTGCTAGCAATGATAGTCACAAGGACTCTCTAAATTATGCAGTGGATCTTTATGAAAACAAGAAATGATGGATGTGCTCATATATGTATATGTAGGTAGAAGATTTTTCAGTTTCTGAGGCTACCTACAGATGACTGATTAATGTACCAGACTAGAAAAGACATAAAAACTTATTTATAAAACCAAGAAATAAAGAAGAGCAATTCCTACTTTGCCTGTTGTCTTTCACTTAAGGGCTAAAGCATTTTTATGAACTCCTCCTTGACCACCATTTTGTTTATGATATAATAAAAACCTGGTATTTCAGTGCAATGGATAGCTAGCTGGCTTGTTTTGCCATATGTTTCTGGAGTGTAGCAATGTGGGCTCACACCATGGAAAGAAACTTGACCAAAAGCACATGGAGAGAATTCCACCTGTTACTTTTGCTAAGAGTACATAATCCTTTTTGTGTGCCTTAAATCTAAGTCACCTTTTTTTGTGTCTTTGTGCTTTATCACCCACAATTAAATCTGCTTGAATTTGAAAAAGAGATTTCTCACTTTAAAAATTTTACCTCTAAATAATATTAGTCATAATGCAGACCTTCATATGGATTTGCATATGTTGGAATTGTATTATATTCTTAGAGTTTTCATATGAAATCCTTAAGCTGGATAAAATGCATACTTAGTGTGTTCTGTCAAAAAAAAAAAGGAGAGCAATTCCTGAATACTTATTTGATTGCTATATGGCATCTTGAGCATATATTTTATGAAATCAAAGATGAATGAGACTGGCTTAGAAATCACGGAACCTAAGAGCTAATTGAGCACACATGTACTTTGTGAAGGTCAGGTGGGATGAAAAACAAAGTTTTCTGAGAAAATTTGTATATGAATACTGAAGTTGAAGATTCCAGTTAGTCACTCCATATATTGTGTTTGGCCATCCCAAAATGCAAGCAATAATTAATATTTGAACGCCGGGTTTCCCAAGATTTGTGACAATCTATCTGGGGGAGATGAGAAAATTTGAGATTACACTAATTATGGAGAGTTATTTCACCATAAAAGGCAAGAAAAAACATATTGGATATATTATTACTGGATATTGAGTTTGTTTTTGTTTAAAATTTATGGTGATTTTGAGATACTTTTGAAATGAGTACAACCTAGCCATGAAAAATGATGAGTACAAAGTGCCTAAGTCGTACTGAACTTTGTCCTCATAAGTAAGAGAAATCCGTTGAGCCCTCACTTTTCTGAGTAGTTCTTCAGAGTGCATAATCATTGAGGGACAAACTCATATCTCTGGGAAGGGGAGCTTTTTAGATCACAGACCAAGGTTGTTACAGTTGACATGCTATATACCTGTGCCTAGAAGCCCAGCTCTGCTGCTCTGTGCCCCTCCCTTTGCCTCATGGATCCTTGGTAAGAGGACCTGCCATTACCAAGTATCAGTCAAGGAGGTGTCATTAAACCTGCTTTTTTTTTGTGTGTGTGGTACGCGGGCCTCTCACTGTTGTGGCCTCTGCTGCCGTGGAGCACAGGCTCCGGACGCGCAGGCTCAGCGGCCATGGCTCACGGGCCCAGGCACTCCACGGCACGTGGGATCTTCCCAGACCGCGGCACAAACCCATGTCCCCTGCATCGGCAGGCGGACTCTCAACCACTGCGCCACCAGGGAAGCCCCCCATTTGTTTATTTTTGTTTTAATTTCCATTACCCTGGGAGATGGATCGAAAAAGATACTGCTGCGACTATGTCAGAGAGTGTTCTGCCTATGTTTTCCTCTAGGAGTTTTATAGTGTCTGGTCTCATATTTACGTCTTTAATCCTTTGGGAACTCTGCTCAATATTATGTAACAACCTAAATGGGAAAAGAATTTGAAAAAGAATAGATACATGTATATGTATGACCGAATCACTTTACTGTGCACCTGAAACTAACACAATGTTGTTTTATCAACTATACTCCAATATAAAATAAAAAGTTTAAAAAAAAAGATAAGTAGATACATGTGACAGCCGTTAAAACCCTTTTAAGGAAGTAGAAAACTTTGCGATGTTATTTTTAGCAGGTACCCTAGTAACAAATATTAAACTTAATCTAATCTATTTCCATTTTGTGCCTGAGTGTGTTTCTAAATTGCTTCAATATGAGTCAACATTTTTTCAGTGTAGTTGAGAAAATAATTTTGGATCAGAAAAAAAAAACCCCCAAAACCCCTGCATCCTTCACCAGTCTCATGCATTCCAGCAGAAGGTGCCCCGGATGACAGCTTGTCTGGTCATGGGACAGGGAATAGATGAGGGTGGGCAATTGCTACCACTATTTCCACTTGACCCCTCGCCACTTATCCAATAAGTCTCTGTTCCTTTTTCATTTTTTTAAGTGCCTGGGAATGACTGCTCAATTCTATTGTTAAATCTGAGTGAGTTATAGGAAAACCTTAATACGCTTTCTGGGTGGCTCAAAGGAGGTATTTGTAACAATTATCTTAATGAAGGTGGAATAGGTATATTGTTAGTTAATGTAAGTGCATATTTTAAATCAGTTTTTCCTGTTGGTTATTTGTTTCAAGTCTTATTGTTTTCAAGTTAATTACCTTCTGACTTCTTCCTTTAAATCTCTGCTCTGTATTCATTTTATTATACAACTATCTCAGAGAAACCTACCAGGTATCTGAATAATTCCAAATCTTGTGGCAATAAATCCTAAATTGTCTGATGCATTAACAGTTAGTTTCCTGTATTCTCACTGTTTATTCCTCAAGACTAGGGACTATGGTTTTCCCTTTCTTTGATCACTCTGAAGCATTTTTTTGTTTAGTAGGGTTCTACACCCATCCAACACCCAAAGGAAAGGATGGTACTATTAAGTGGGTTGCTCACGGCTATTCTGTTTACACCCAAAACTATCCCAAATCCTACTGATTCCATTTCAGGAAAATTTCTTCTTTTCCCTCCCTCCTGGCCACCACCCCACACTCTTCCATGTTTCCCTGACTCCACCTAACTCTCCTCATTAATTGCAGCAGAATCGTTCTACTCCACAATGCCATTCACCTCTGGTATTATGTTGTTAAAACACAGACATGATTATGTTATTTCTTCATTTAAAAGCCTTTAATTGTTCCCATTTCTTCCAAATGAAATTGAGTGTGGAGTATTTTACCTAATAGACAAATCTATTTACAACTTAGCTTTCTCTTTCTACCCTCATTTCTTTCCACATCCCTCCACGTGCCCTTATCTCTAGTCACCTGTAATTACTCCCAGTTTCCAAAAATATGACTTGCTTTTTGTTCATGCTGTTCCTGCATCCTGAAATACCCTATGACCACTCAAAGCACTCCCAACCCCCAGATGTACATGTCGAGTTAATATGCATTCTCTGGACCCTTCTGTAACAGGAAAAATATTTTCCCAGGAAGCATTCACATAAGTGCCTTGCATTGTCTTTGTTCTGTGTTAATATCTTGATATTAATTTTAACATATTGGAAATATAAGCATGTATTAATGCAACATAAAGTAACTATTGTTCAGTCAAATTTTGGATTCCCTTTACTAGGTGAATGGCAGTGATAGTGGGGCCAAAGGATTTCTAAAAGACCCCTGTATGGACAAATATTGGTTCAGTCAGTGTGTCATTTTATTGAGAACTCACATGTGCCAAGCGTTTTCATAGGAGGCAGAAAATACAGAGATGAACAAGACAAAGTCTCCATCCTCATGAGGTCTACATTCTGAGGATGAGTATTGGGGTGAAGACCATTTAAAAAATAACCATATAATATAATGTCAAGTATCAATGAGAGGGATTTTTTTGAAAGGATAAAACAGGATTATAGGAGAGTGATTGAGCATCCAGAGAAGACCTCTTAGGTAGTAACACATGAGTAAAGAGCTAAATCGAATGAGATCTCTCACCAAGCATGTGAAGATCCAGGGCAGTGCAAGTGCAAAGACACTGTCACGGGAATAGGTTCCCTTGTTCAAGGGCAAATTAGCAGACCCATGCGTATGGAGCAAAGTAAGTGAGCAGAAAGTGATAAAAGAGGAGGCTATAGAGATAAAGGCTAGAGGGAAAATTTTGGAGAGTCATGTAAGGGGTGATGGGTGAACTACTGTGTTAGGATCGTTCCCCATTTGTCTTCAAGAAGCAGAGCTTTGGAGACATAAAGACCATGATCCAAGGTCAGATAGAGCAGACTGGAGTAGTTGGGGACTAAATGCAGCTTCATACCTACTCTTGTAGGACTTCCCAAAGATGAGCTCCAGAGTATCTATAATGACTCCCAAGAAGAGTGCCTCCCAGTGTTTTGCATGTTTTCTGCCTCGGAGGTTGACAGATTGAGCAAACCCCAGACATTAGAAGTGTTCACCTCTGAAGTGAAGGATAGGGAAAGTAAAAGGAGTCTATGCCCATGCTCCCATTTGACCACAGCTTGCCAATGGGTAAGCTTCTGCTTTTGGAGCCTGTCTGTGTTCTAAATTGTAATATAAAGATCACCTGGGAAGCTTGTTAAAAATATAGATTTCCATGTCCCCCAACACTCACAAATATAAAATATATAAATAATGAGGACCTACTGTACATATCTGGTGAAGGAAGGGACAAATTTTCATTCCCATCATTTGTTGGCACAAATAAAGAACTTTCTAAGGTACCATGACTACATATTAAAAGTTGCCAATGGCAGCTGTTTTCATGATGATGGAATTTATTTCCTATACTTCCATTGTTATTACTCTCCTAAATAATTTAGGGGCTCTTGTAATAACAAATGTCTTTTAGAAGTGGCCTCATTCAAGAGTTTTCACCCGTAGTTATTCATGCACCTTCTATTTTCCCCAAGTCTCATGGAACTCAGTCTTTTCTGAATCAACTCAGCTCAGAGATAAAGAGGTGTTTGGAAGACTTCTCTAATGGGACACAGTGCTGAGCTTAAATGAAAAGGGCAGTGACAGAGGTTTCCCTGAGATGCAAGGCTCTATTTTGTTACAGTTCCCTTCCTCTTGTCATCTGCATCTGTTAGAGTGGCCAACCTCAGTGACAGACAAGAAGTAAATGTGAGACATATCAGATCTGTTTTTGAGCAACTGATCTTGCATAACAAGACTACAGCAAGCTGTCAGTTCTGTTATGTCCCTCGTCTCTAGACCTTTGCACTCCCCTATGCTGCAATCCCACCGAACTTTTATTCTATACATAAAAGAATAAAATGCTGGCTTTCTATTTGGCTCGGTGTTTTCCATGAAACCCCACAATTTGTACAACAAGGACTCGGTGTTTCAAATGCATTTGTTTTCCTAACTTGTTAAAGTAGGGCTGGTTAGCTAAATGGGAAGTATTACAGGTTTTTAGGCTTAAAGTACAGTTAGAAATACAGGTAACACTGCCACAATCACCATAATGCATGCGTAACGGCAAAAGGGTAAAGATAGAGATGATGGAAAAATCTTTACCACGAAAATAATGGCTATATTGTTTCCCATTGGAATGCTCCAGCAATTTCAAAATCTAAAATACACCAAATAGTTAACCCATGACCGATAAGACCTCACAATGTTCATCCAATGAGAAAATGTCCTTTGGGCATTTTTCTGCAGCTTTGCTTATTTGTTTTTGTCTGTAATGATGAAATAATCTTTGAATTTCTACCACTTTGTGATAGAATTTCCTAAGGTGTTTAGACAGTGATTTGATTTCAAAGTCAGCCTAGTTATCCTAGAATAATAAATTATCAATCACAATTTCAAGTGATGATCTTTCCATAAACCTAATATTTTAAATATTCATTATTTTATCAATTCCCTTGTTCTTTACCCTATTGTTATATCACATAGAGTTCATTTGTCAGAATAAACCTAATGTAGACATCCTTATTTATAAGATATTTGATAGAATACAGAAAAATAAAATAAGACTTTAGTAGATCAGCTTATCAGACTATTTTTTTTTTTGCCCCTTGCTTAAGGACATAACCCTTCAAACAAGCATGTGATGGGGAGAATCAGGTCTCTGCTTCCATTCACTGTCCCTAAATCTCATCTGTTGGCAAAGGCCATATTTTATACATATCAGATTTGAAAATATAAATGGAATTTACCTAATCTATCCATCTTCCTGTCAGTGAAGATGGAAGATAAAAAATATTCACAGAAAAATGCTATAGGCCAGAAAAGGGTACTCTGCCTTGGTCAGTAGCATAAGAGACATTACATGAGAATCTGGATGTCTTTCCCGATCTCTTCCTAGTGCACATGCAAACCTTAATACCATCCAGCAGATGGCGGGAGGCAAACTCCAAAGCCTTAGGGCCCCTAATATCAAATTAGAGAAAAAAAAAATATTTTACAACTTTTGGGCTCTGTATTTTAAATTCCACTATTTTAGTTGAACATAATCCTAGATTTACTTATCGAATTTCTTTTGCTCTCTTTTTACACTAGTGCTAAAGTAAATCTGGATAGTGTTTGTTAAAACAGACAGCCAAACAAAAATAAAGAATGCACACATATTTATTCTGTTCAGTTAAATCTGCTGGATCTATTTGTCTTTCAAAACATAATTAGCATACACAGATCTATTGTTTTTCCATATGACTTACTCATGTGGCATAATTAAAAGCAAATGGAATTGACAAGTGTGGAAGATCTTAGGATGGAAAGGAAAAATTTACTGTTTGTTGAGGATGTCAAGAGCGCTCTTGTTTACTCTTTGCTAGCTGCTACGTTTTGCTTCAGAATTTCCTAGTAAGTTTTTGTGAATAATCCAAATCTAATTGTTTATTTCTTATACCATATTCAGAAGGAAAAATTCTTTTTCTCAAGGAACAGATTTGGAAAACTAAAAAGGACCCTGATTTTTATTGCAGTGTTAATTGGAGAAAGTAGGGAACCTCTCAAGAATGAATATAGGATGCATTTCATAAATGGTCAGTCACAAAATTATATCATGGTTTATTTTTTCCCCAAACCATTGTCCCCACAATTAGTTTGTGATTTTACAACTGTTGAGTTTGTCCTGAGAAGAGCTTAGGATGATGTCTGTGTGGTAGATTCCTTCAGCTGAATTAAGAAGCTAAAGTGGGCATGTATTTCTCAGTTATAAATATCAGTGTGTGTGTGTTTCCTGGTGACTATACCTCAAACCTACTCACTTCATTGCAGTTAACATGCTAAATTGTAATTTCTGTGTCACATATTTACTTCTCCAACTAGATTGTAAACTCCTTAAGAATATGCACTTTCATCTTTATATCCCCAGCATCTTGCAGGGCCTGAGACATAGAATGTGCTCACTGATGCCTATGGAATAGAATTGTGGTCAATTTAATAAAATGGTCATTTTATCAAAGTTCAGTTTAGCTAGTGAGGTATAGGCTTTGTGCACAGGTTTTCTTTACAAGTAATACCAAATAGCAGGTGACACCTCAGGATGTGGTGGTCTCTCAGCTCAAATTCCTGCGGAGAAATGGGGACGCTCTCCCTCTGAAACATGCTGGCTCCCCCCTCACCTGCAAGATTTACACAGGAAAAAATTTAGGAAGAACTCCAGTCTCAGCTTCTTGAGAATTTAATGTTGAAATAACCTGGAGTCGACAGTGCCTTCCTCTTGGTTGATGGCTGTCCACAAGGATTTTTTCCTACCATTTCTAGGTGTTTTCTCATAATTCCACACAACCACTTTTACTCAATTTATTTTTCCCTTTTCCTTGACATAGTTTGCAGTTGCTAAAAATTATACTGAAATTAAAAAGAGGGAGGAGAAACCCCATTGAGGAGGGATATTTCAAATAAGATCACAGTATAGGGACATACCTGGATTTGTCATTTGGGGCTCCCACCTATCTTGAGGCAGTTTGTGTTAAAAAAAAATGCTGAAATTATATTCCCTTTTGTTTTTTACTTTCAAGTGAGTTTAAAATTTATATAAGTAAAAGATGCTGGTTATATAGTATTTTTTGTACAACAGTATCTAACTTCCACCTCTGCAAATGCCCATTGGTCACATTTTCCAGAATGATTGTTCAGAGTTTTCATTCCTTTCCAAATATGTTCTAGGCAAATACAAGCATATACACACACTTTTCAAATGGAGTCATACTCCACAAACTTTTCTACAGCTGGCTTTTCCTACACACAGTACTCATTTTAATGTTGAGTAATTTCATCATGAGGTTGCATTGTAATTCATTTACTCAAATCCCCTACTGACCAACATACAGGTTGTTTCTTTTTTTTTTTTTTTTCTTTTTACTTCTAAAGTGTGCTTCTCTGATCATCTTTGCATCTGTCTTTGCACATTTGTATGAGTATATCTGTAGGGAAAACTTTGTACTAGTGAAATTGCTGGATTAAAGGAAAATCATGTTTTAAATTTAAACTGCTCCCCCAAAGCAGGGCACCAAGTGATTTTGCCACCAACCGTGTATGTGAACACACCCCCTCCAACTCGTCAAGCTCCTTCCCTCCTTTTTTTTTTAGACTGGGGTATAATTGACATATAACATATTCACTTCAGGTGTAAAGCCTAATGATTTGATATTTGTATATATTGCACAATGATCACCACAATAAGTCTAGTTAACATCCATCACCCCACAGAATTACACATTTTTTCTTCTTGTGATGAGAACTTTTTTATTTAACATCTTTATTGGAGTATAATTGCTTTACAATGTTATGTTAGTTTCTGCTGTATAACAAAGTGAATCAGCTGTATGTATACATATATCCCCATATCTCTTCCCTCTTGCATCTCCCTCCCTCCCACCCTCCCTATCCCACCCGACTAGGTCACAAAGCACCACTCTGATCTCCCTGTGCTATGCGGCTGCTTCCCACTAGCTATCAATTTTACATTTGGTAGTGTATATTTGTCATTGCTACTCTTTCACTTCGTCCCAGCTTATGCTTTCTCCTCCCTGTGTCCTCAAGTCCATTCTCTCCCTCTGCGTCTTTATTCCTGTCCTGCCCCTAGGTTCATCAGAACCTTTTTTTTTTTTAGATTCCATATATATGTGTTAGCATATGGTATTTATTTTTCTCTTTCTGACTTACTTTACTCTGTATGACAGGCTCTATGTCCATCCACCTTACTACAAATAACTCAATTTTGTTTCTTTTTATGTCTGAGTAATATTCCATTGTATATATGTGCCCCGTCTTCTTTATCCATTCATCTGTCAATGGACACTTAGGTTGCTTCCATGTCCTGGCTATTGTAAATAGAGCTGCAATGAACATTGTGGTACATGATTCTTTTTGAATTATGATTTTCTCTGGGTATATGTCCAGTAGTGGGATTGCTGGGTCCAATGGTAGTTCTGTTTTTAGTTTTTTAAGGAACCTCCATATTGTTCTTGTGATGAGACCTTTTAAGATCCCCTCTCTTAGCAACTTTCAAATATACAGTACAGTATTGTTGACTACAGTCATCATGCTGTATATTGCATGCCCAGGACTTATTTATTTTGTAACTGGAAGTTTGTATCTTTTGACCACCTTCACCAATTTCACCCACACCCACCTTTGGCAACGACCTAGCAGTTTGGGAGTTTTTTGGTATGTTTATTCATTTTTAGATTCCACATATCAGTGACATCAATGCAGTATTGTCTTTCTCTGTCTAACTTAGGTCACTTAGCATAATGCCCTCAAGTCCATCCATGTTGTCACAATTGGCTCTCTCCTTCTTTTAATCCTCAAAAAAGGAAACCCCAGGTGTATTTGATTATTCCCTCACAATTATTTAAAATGTTGTAAATATTGGAAGATTCTGCAAAGAAATATAAGAATAGCAGGAAAGACAAACGGTAAAAGTTAGTCATTACATATGATGTAGTTTGTGTTATTTTTATTCCATTATTTTTGTAACAACAGAAGTCAAACATACTATAACAAAACGTGGAAGGATAGGAACATAATCAATGTATGTATAAATTCCAGTTTGCTCTGCCTCTGCCTGCTGAGATAAAGGAGGCTTCCATCAGAGAGAAAGCAAAAACCTATTACCCACAATTCCCTACATCTTCTCTGCTCAATGATGCACCAGTGACAGTACAATAAATCTGCTTGTTCATGAGTGCCCTACATAGCCCAGTTAGGAAGGCAGCACGGTGTGACCTGTAGCATCATACATCACCTGGAGGTGCTGCTGGCTGTGACCCATCTCTGATTTTTCTCCTTTTTGTCACCGACTCCTCCAGACATCACTGTCTCATCAAGTGTAGCTGATTCCTGGTCATAGTTCCCCTCTCCATGCCTGCTTTCATTACTTGTACTCAGATAAATCTCTTCACTTTGACAGAAGGGGTTGAATCTACGGCCTCTTTCCCTTGCAGTGATCAACACTTGCATGAGATAAGCTAGCCAACAAAGGGTGGACAGAGCAATTGGACTGACTCTTATCATGATTATGCCTCACGTTTGAAGTGCTTCTAACCTTCACAGTGTAATCCATAATAGTAATACACATTTTAGGAGGATATGGCCACAAGTTGGACACCATCACAATGGTGCCATAAACACAGACAAGAGAGGCTTTCAGGTACAGCTAAGGGTCCTGAACCACAACACCCAGCCAGGCATGCTCCCGGTCTACCATTATTGATTTGTAACCCAAATCTTCCAGGCCTCACCCATTGTGGAAACAAATGGGACTCAGAATATTTATTGTTAGGTTAACATTAATTTCAATGACACTGACTCCATACACTTATACTGTCCCCTGTAAAGTCTCATCTAGTTCTTATGGGGAATCTCCAGAGGGTCACCCTAAAGTGCTCCCATACCAAGTGGTCAGTTCCAGCCAGGGTTATGTTGCAGCTTTCGCTCCAGCCTTCTCCTTTGTAATTACTACCAGCAAAGGCACTTGGAGATGCTGTCCTACCAGTCATGTTTACTATAGGAACTTGAATGTCTCTGTCAAGGGTATAATCTCCCGATCTTCCCAAACTTCAAGGATCTAGTGTGGTCCTGTGCTCCTGAGGAAGTAGAAGAATGCTCTTCTCGCCAACCATGCTTCCCTTCAGCCTCTGGGTACCAAAGGAACTCTGCCCATGCCCCTTGCCTCACAATACCTCATGGAAACAGCTCTGTCAATCTTGGCCTCTAGTCTGTCTTTATGGGACTTGACATAAGGCTCTAGAACTGCGCCACCAGAGGCAACAGACCTGGCTTGGACCCCTCCATTCCCGTTTCTCACTTTCCTGTAGTCTACTTCCTCTCATGCCTATCAACTCTTGCAAACAGAGGCCTAGGAGACCCCAATTCTACTTCTCATCTGTCCTTATCCTAAGTTGCTTCTGTTTCACACATTTAATGTCTAATGCAATTCCATGACCCAAAAAGAAGTTACTTCATAGCTGCATTTTGAAAATCAAGGAAAAGGTATGCATTAGAGTCTTCACTAACTAAATTGTGATGACCCCCTGCAGAGTTGCCTTCTACAAAAGATTATTGGTTTTTATACATCACAGTTTTGTATACTCCCAAATTAACAATTTTGAACACATCTGAGCATCTGTGTTCCTGCCAGGAATGTTCCATGTAAAATCAGTAGTGAATATAATAGCTAGTCTAACATACAAGGTCTCCATGATCTGTCCCTTCTTCTTTTTCCAACTCTGGCTTTACCCCTTTATACCCACTCGCCAGTCATATAGAATGACTTTCAGTTTCCCAAACAAGTTTTCCTTTTTCCTGCCTATAACCCTTGCTGCCGATATAACGCTTGCTCCCCAAATAACTCAACCTAAAACACGTTCCTCCTCATCAAAGGCGACTGCCTTTGAAAACCCAAGTCAAGCATCAGTGCATTAATGAAAATTTTTCTTTCTCCTACCTCCTCCCTCATTCCTCTGAAAGAACTGATCACTTCCCCCCTCTGACCCAACACCACACTCCATATAAAATTCTCCCACAGCACCACAATATTTTATTTTTCAAAACTTGCTAAACTTAAGGGCAGGGTTATTTTATCAACACTCACTCAATATCTGGTGCTCAGGAGAAGTCTGAGAATTAATTTCTTGGAAATAAAATAAAAGATATTAGTACATCTTTGCATATGTAAATAAGAATAAACAAACCATTCTTTTCCCCAAAATACTTAATTTAACTATATCTAGACTTAGATAACTTTTCGTTTATAGGAAATTCTCCTAAAGAATAACAAAATGAATAATACTACATGGAGGAAAAATGAGGAAAAAAGTACAGACAAGTTTGTATCGTGGGCTCTAGCTCCTGGTGCCCACATCACGTCACCTTAGCCCACCTCCGATTGCACTGCAGCTGGAGTGGACAGATGCTAGGTGAATCTTTCTGTGTTCTTGCCCAGGGCCTTCTCTCATGCTATACGAGCTTTAGGCCTGCACAAGCACAGCTGGAAGCAGAGGGGAGTTAATGCCCTAAACTAAGCCATGGACAATCAGCCCACCCTAACACATTAGTGCATGGAAAGATGTACCAGGCTAGGTTGAAAAAGACCTAGGAGATATAACAGTTAAAGACAATGTGTGGTTCTGGATTGGATCCTAGTATGGGCAAACCAGATATAAAAGATCTTTTTGAGACAGTTATTAAAATGTGAATATGGCCTTGTACTTGATGAGATGAAGATAACACTGAAGTGGAAAAATAGATGTTGTTAATTAAGAATATATGTGTGTGTGTATTCCAAAAGACAACAAAATGATCCAGATATATACTAAGGTACTGACTGTTCAGTCTCTAGATATTTGCAGTATGATCCTTTTATTCCCTTAGTTTTGCGTACCTGTATTTTCTAACACACACAAACTGCTCCTGTATTTTAAGAAAATATTTTGAAAAAGTTAATGCTGTGTCCAACTTCCAACCTGTTATTTTGTTATTCCAGAACAGTTTCTATACAGTTCAGTGATAAATGAGTCTGAGAAACAAGGAAAAATGTAAATGGACTAAGGGGTGGGGGTCCCATAATGCATTGTGGCAGGATAAGAATATGCAGGCCATGACCCAGCCCCTGGGCAGACAGGATCCCATAAATATCAGAGTCTGAGTCTACGTGAATTATATTCACTCCTCCCTGTAAACTCATTCACATGCACGCATTAAAATACTCAGAGAACACAGACACATTCCTCAGCCCAGACAGAGGGAGATGCTTGTTTAACCAGTACTTCATAATTTATAATTGCAGGGATTAGGAGTCAGCCTTCCTGCTTACTAAATGCACCTGATGTGCCTTGGCAGGAAACTTCCACCTCAACATACACATTCTCTGTAAGCTGGTGATCCTCCTATACACTTAATCTTTTCCCAACCAATCCCCCCAAAAGAAAATAAATATTTGCAGATTGAAGAACTGCCTTTTCATCCTTTACAGCTGCTGGCATGCAAGCTGTTAAGCACAGAGTGTTTAATTAATGGAGAGGTACCATTAGAGAGACAGCTGGACCTGCATTCAGATGAGTTTGGATTCAAGGTGCCAGGTGATAAAGATCTGAAAGTGGAAAACCTGGACTGCAGTTGGGTTTGTTTATAAGAGGCTGTTAAAGGTCAACTGTGTTTTCTTGTGCTGGAGATAAAGAGGTGCTATTAAAAACAATTGGAAAGTAATTCATAAAGGAGTGCTAAGTCACTTACGTTAAGTGAATTTGTCTTTCTGATAGCATGGCACTCATGATGGGAAAGTAAATTTACCTAAAAGCAAGATCTTTGGAAAAAAACCATTGATCATGTCTTCCATGCAAAGTCATCGGAATACGCTCCAGGTGCCAGGACTGCTTGTTCTGTCTGATCACAGCAGCCCCATAGTTCATTGCAGCCCCTTCCCAGTCTGAGAATTCACTGCTTTTCCCTAAGGATAGTCAGTGCAGTGGCATTTCTGGGGACACGCTGAGATGCCTGAGCCTGCTGACTTCACGTTGCCTTTGATGAACGAATAGCCAAGCACCAGGACAACCCATCGTGCACACGATCCCACTTTCCTGACATTCAGCAACATATTAGAACAAACTAGCCCACTGCATTTGACGTACCATCTCCCCTTCTCCCTGTGTTCACTCCAATATGCCACACGTTCTAACGAATGAAGACTGGGACGAAAATTGTTAATTTGTCTGGAGACTATATCTACAATTATGACTGGCAGTTTATTTAACTCCACATAGAGACATGATATGTTTTCTTTGTGCATCTCCCCCTCAGGGTGAATCCTTTCATGCAACTACTACAAACTTCCCTTCTCCCCAGCACATTTCCTGACACCAGCCAGAGGTGTGACAAAGGGCAATTGCTTCCCATGCCCAGGAAGGCCAGCCCCCTGAGGCTCACCTTCATCTTCCTCTGGGCAAGAAGCGTCTATTCGCTGCTGGGCTTGGGGGTGAGAAGGGGCAAATGCAGTCCATCAGATCGTGACCTTGCGCAGTCAACCTGCATCTGATTGGCTTCTCCCCTTCACGTTGCCAGAGGAAAACTGCTTGTTGCTCTTCTTCCTTTCTTGGGCTTGGGAATTAATTGGGGTGTTTCTTGGTTTCCTGAAATCACAAGAATAATGAGCAGTTTTCTGCAAAGGTCTATTTGTGAACATGCATTACCAGGCACACGTAAATTCCAGCCCAGCACAGCCAGCTGCTTACCAGTTCCCCGCGGCAGTCAGGAGCGTCAGCCAAAGAGAGACAAAGAGGGTGAGAGGCAGTTACTATCACACATTTACCACTGCTGATCATTTGCAGGTTTTAATAATAGCTTTGCAATTCAGATTCTGCACACAAAAAAAAGGATTTCTAGATCAGATATCACACGGTTTCTTCTGAGTCCATCACCTTTGAAAAACTAGGGCCGTGGACATGTTCATCATTAACTGCACTAGAATGAAGGCAGCTTGCTCACATTCAGACCTCATTATACACATGATCTTAATAGAATGTGCTTTAGGCTGCAGTCAGCAGAGAGAGCCCCAGAAATGAAGGGTCCCCTCCAATCACGGAGGCTAATGAGAAACAGCACGTCATGGAAGGAGCCAAGAGTAACAGCAGCCACGATAGCTACCACTGATGGAGTACCTGCTCTATGTCACTTACTTTACCACTTGTTTTACATACATTATCTCCTTTAATTCCTAAAACCAGGCTGGGGAATGGGAATTATTGTCTGCATTCTCCAATATTCGGAGAACTTAAGTAGAGCTAAGTTAGTAATCCCTAAGATTAAATACCTAGTAAATAGAAGAGACAGCATACACTCGTGCCGCTTGCTCTGTGTAGGGTGTCTGAAACCATCTCTTGTGATTCAGAGGTTGCCAATGAAACTATGATTCTAGAACTAACTACAGTGTACTGGGTGTGTTTTTTCTGTTTTGTCTGTCCCACCTGCCTCCTGTCTTCACGTGAAATCAGCATCCGCATCCTCTGGGGGTTGCTCCTTCCACCACACCCACCGTCTCATTGAATGAGAGCTGCCCTCTTTCTTCTTACAGACTCTCAACCCCTCAGTCCACAGTGGTTGGCCCAGAGATGGCACCTGCCCAAGCCAGACCAATCCCTAGGACTTCTCCCCACTCCCTGGCTACAATTGTTTGTGGATGAGCATGTGAAACAGTAACAATAATACAAAATATATTAGTGGGTTTTATGTGCCAGACATTTTATACTGTACTTCTCTCACAACAACTCTACGATATAGGTACCATTATTATCTCCATTTTTCAGAGGTGGAGAGTGAAATCCAGATGGTTAGGCATCTTGCCCAGGGTCACATATCTAGGAAGTTGCAAAGCTGAGACTTGATTTGTATGAATTAGCTATTGCCACAAAAATGCTGGGTAAACAACTTAGTGGCTTAAAACAATAATCATGTATTTTCCCTGAGCTGGTGGCCACACGAGTGTTGGCTGGCAGAGGCTGGGCTCAGCTGGGTGTGTCTGATGACCTTTGCTGAGCTGGTTCATACAGCTGGGTCAGCAGATGTAGCCTGTACCAGGCTGGTGGCTGTGCTCCGTGTGTCTCCAGGCACTTGAGGGCTGGCTTGGGCATGTCCTTCTTAGGGAATAGTCAAAGAGCAAGAGCCCAGACAGAATCAAAAGAGACTTTCTGAGGCCTGGACTAGGAATCAGCACACTGCGGTTTTCACCTCATCCAGATATAGTCAAGAAGTGCGATATGTGGTCTGTCTCTTGTGAGGAGAATTTCACAGGCAAAAGGATAGGATAGGACTTCCCTGGTGGTGCAGTGGTTAAGAATCCGCCTGCCAATGCAGGGCAAACGTGTTTGATCCCTGGTTTGGGAAGATCCCACATGCCGCGGAGCAACTAACCCCGTGCACCACAACTACTGAGCCTGCGCTCTAGAGCCCGCGAGCCACAACTACTGAAGCCCGCATGCCTAGAGCCCGTGCTCTGCAACAAGAGAAACCACCGCAATGAGAAGCCCATGCACCGCAACGAAGAGTAGCCCACGCTCGCTGCAACTAGAGAAAGCCTGCTTGTAGCAATGAAGACACAACGCAGTCAAAAATAAAATAAATAAAAATTTTTTTTTAAAAAAAGGAAAGGATAAAGATTCAGGGAGAAGTGAAGAATCGGGACCAATGACACAATCCCATACAGTTCTCTAGGAATCTTCCATCTCAAGCTGGGGAATTTCAGTTCTTTGTTGGTCAGTGGCATTATGAGACGGGGAGCTTTAAGTTCCCACATACCCCAGTGAGAGGAAAAAGCTGGTCACGGTGGTATGTGGGAAGAGATGCCAGAGGCCAAGGATGGAGAGAAATCTCAGGGATGCCTGTACCCTGAGACCAGTTGTCTTCAAGCCTTAACTGTGTTCCTGCGCTTCCTGTCTTTTGGTTGTTAAAGCCTGCTTCTCAGGTCCTCACCCCAAACTCTTTTTTTTGTTTTGCGGTACGCGGGCCTCTCACTGTTGTGGCTTCTCCCGCTGCGGAGCACAGGCTCCGGATGCGCAGGCTCAGCGGCCATGGCTTACGGGCCCAGCCGCTCTGCGGCATGTGGGATCTTCCTGGACCGGGGCACGAACCCGTGTCCCCCGCATCAGCAGGTGGACTCTCAACCACTGCGCCACCAGGGAAGCCCCCAAACTCTTTTAATTTAGGTTTACTTTTTGTCAAATGTTACAGAAAAAGTTCTGAGCGATACAATATGCTGTAAGTAAAACAAAAACAAAACTGCAGTAATTCATGCTAACATACCTAACATTCAACATGTATTTTATGCATCTACTATTTGCAACGGAGTATGTGAAAAACTGGGCATCAGAAAGAATGGGTCAGGTTGAATCCCTGTCCTCAAAGAACTCAATCTAGAAGGAGACACAACACAAACACAGCTTGTGACCCTGCAAAATGAGTGCAATTTGCCCTAAGGGGAAATGCAGGAGAGGGTGGAATTAAAGTCTGATTTGGACAAAAATGGGAATGCCTCACAGAGGAACTGATGTGTGCTGTCAATTTCTAGAAGATTAAGGAGGATTTCTACAGCCAGAGGAGAGAAAGGAGGTGGCTAGCAGTGAGGGGCTTGATGTGGCGGAGGGTAGCAAGGGCAATGAGTAAAGTCACAGAACTATTTAAAACTACATGATATCGGATGGAGGAATCAGAATCATTTGGTAGTTGATAAGACATTTTAAAGTGAAAAGTTAGAAAAGTTTGCCAGTGTGCCTCTAAGAAATTATGCACGGCACCGGGGCCTTGTCCAGGTGGCAGAGTTGCTCTGTCCTACTTAACAGGCATTAATTATGTCCCTAAAGTGCCATGGGATATAGAAAGTGCCCCTTGAGATTGTCCTACTCCTTTTATCCTGACACTGCACTTACAAAGAAACCTTTGCATCATAATTTGGTTTCCCACATACGCTGTCCTCTGGGGAAGAGAAGAAGCTAACCAGCCTACAGGAATATTCCAATCCGCTTGGCAGTTATATTTCTTAGCATAAATTTAAAAATTGAAAACCTAGCTTGTAAAACAAACTCTTGGGAGTCTGGTGTGTAGTCAGGACTCTCTTTTACAGAAACCCAACATAAGCTAAACAAAAGGGGTTTCCAGGAAAATTATCCATTTGAATCACAGAGTACACAGTTCAGGCACCAGGGCTGCTTCAGGACCTTCAGGGTATGGAACTTGGAATTCTGTGTTCTGCTCTCATCATCGTTTGGGGATTTTCTACATCTGGGAAGGTACCAGCAGCTCTGAAGTCATATCTTTATACAGTTCACAAGCAAGAAAGAAGAAAGAAATTATTTTTCTAGTTTCAGCAGGGAAAATCCTAAAATACGCCTCCTGTTGTTCAGATGTGGATTAGCTGCTCTTTTGTGAGGGATGCCCCAGGGATGGAATAAGGTGATTGATCCAGTTTGGGATCATGTGCTTGAAGATGGGTGAGAACACTGTCCCAGAGTCTGGGGAAGGTGTTTCCTTGGGCAGACAAAATCAGTGTCATCAACTTGGTTTATCATGAATCATGCTTGATAGCCAATGGTCCTCAGACTAATAGATCAAACTACGTCTGAATCTACAAACTGAAGGACTAGACCTGGACCCACCCCCACTTTCAAGGATAGAGCAACCAAACAACTTTTACTCTGGCCCTGCATCTTTTTAAGTCATGATTTGAGGTGATGCAGATTGAGTAAGATTTTGGACAGGTCATGGGTTAAGTCTGCATAAGTCGACCCTGTGGGTAGGATATTAAGTTTGTACTGAGATGGAAAAATGTGACTGAGCACCAAATGATAACAGAAAATGGGTGTCTTTCTCTCCTTTGCTCCCTCGGGGATACACTCACGTGCCCTGGAATACAGACACAGAAGACTGGGAACCAGCAATGTTCCAGATGCTCAGGGAAAAGGTGGGAAGAGAGGAATAGCATGTCCAGAGTACCTGTAGCCTTTCTCCAGATCTCAGCCCAGGCAACTGTTCTTCCCTTACCCCTACCCCTACCCAAGAAGCTTGCCATTGCATTCAAAATGGCGCAGGGCACTTCAGTCCTCATAGTTGCAAAGCTCAACAATTTTTCATGATTTCTTTCAGCCTTATTTAAACCAAGGACTGCTTAGGCAGATCAAACACAGCCCATTCATATCCTTACTAAATTGAGAGTAGTAAAAAGTGTGGCCAATCATACAGTTTTGAAAGCAAGGCATAAAATGTAAAGAGAAAAGCAATGGCCCTCAGAAGACCAAATCTCTGTCCCTCCTTCTTGTGTGGACTCTTGAGCAAGGTGCATCCTCTTTGATGCTGTTTCTTCATCTGTGAAAGGAGTTTGTTGGGCAAGTTCATCTCTAAGGATCTTTCCACCCTGAAAAGTCTACGGTTTCACGAGAATGCCCAGTTCCTAAACTTTTCCAGGATTGATGCCTTAATGTGTTCTCAGAGTGCTTTGTGGTTAATGAGGATGATGAGAACACTAGTGTGGGAACAGCGTCTACATACCAAACCATCCTGAGTAAGTAACTTACACAGCGCAGAAAGGCATTCAGAGCTCAGCATTTGAAATTGCACACGTCTCTTCAAATCACACCTCCTGTACATTGCCTAGTGTGAGGGACATTGTGAACAAAGAATCACAAGGACTTGGCTCCTGCCTTTCAGATGTAGGACACTCAACAATGGCTCCTTGACCTTGAGTCTGGGAGGAATAGGAAGGTGAGCCTGCTGGGTCTGGTTTTAGACATCCAAGAGAAAGTGCAGGAGGCAGAGAGAGAAGTGAGAAGGGAGGCCAAGAGCTACAGATATTTTAATTGGAAAAAAATATTGGTATCCTTTTTGTCCTTTCAGCAATGAGGGGTAGAAGCTAAAAGTTTGGCTTTGACTTGTAGATTAATGATGGCCCCCAAAACGGTGTTTCATAAGGAATAGGAGCAGGAGGCCCTTGAAGTACAAATATAGCTCTACTCCTCCGTTGGCACACATAATATGTGGCAGACACTGAATGAGGCTACTGTGCCTTTCTCCTGCCACCTGCTGTGCTGAGGGCAGTTCCATCCTCAGTTTATTCTGGTTATCTGACTCGCCCTGTGTGCATTATGCTGTTGTCTTAGTGAATAAAAGAAAAAATTCTTCCAGAAAACAGTCCTCCTAAAGAAGGTGTGGTAGGGCCTGTGGTCTGCAGTCAACTAGGACTGGGCTTTAATCCTAAACTGACAGATTTATTCAAATTATATTATCTACCTGCAGGAAAATGGGTTGACAAGTGTCCATCAATAGATGACTGATTAATCTATAGTAGCTGATACAATGGAATACTATGCAGCCATAAAAATAGGAGACTGTTATGCAGTTCAGTGCAGAGATCAGGATATTTTGTTCTGTGAAAGAAGCAAGATGTAAGGCAGTTTAAATAGTATGCTACCTTTGGGTTAGGGAGGGAAGAAAAGAATATATTCACATATATTGTTTGTAAGCAGTTTAAAAAAATAATTTTATCAGAGTATAGTTGATTTTGCAATGTTGTATAGTTTCAGGTGTACAGCAAAGTGATTCAGTTATACATGTACATGTATTCATTGTTTTTCAGATTATTTTCTCATATAGGTTATAAGCTAATACGTTATACTCTCTATAAAAAACTACATAATATGCAAAATTTGATTCAAATAAAGTGACCAGCTTAGTCATATAACGTGGGCAATCTTTTAGCATTATAATAAGATTTATGTGTATATACTTAGATGTAAGTGTATAAACCCTAAAAATTTGATAAATTCATATGGCAGATTTCCCCTAAAGGAAATTTACAGTGATTTACTTTATTACTCATTGTCCATAAGCCAAGGGATACTTACAAATATTTCTGAAAAGGAAAACTAGAGTTTTAAATGATTAAAGGTATCACAAATATAAATATTTAAAATGCCTGTTGGGTAGCTGAGTGTCCCTGTTTTTCTTATACTCAGCAACTTATTTTAGAAATGAAAGTATTAAGAGATGAGATGACAGCACTCTAGTAACTAAATCAACAGTCTACTGAAAAATATGGCCAAAAAGTTACTGAAAAATTGTAGAGAAGCAGTAAGATGCTTTTACACTTGTTCCATCTTAACTCAACGTAGAAAAGATAAAGTAGGATTTTCATGTTTTAGGGGAGCTGGAATAGTAGTTAATTATTTCACTTAAGCCAAAGTTTTCAAATTAAGCATGGCTAAGAATTTAGGGAAGAAAAATAATTAAA
Source organism: Kogia breviceps (assembly GCF_026419965.1). Classification (NCBI taxonomy): domain Eukaryota; kingdom Metazoa; phylum Chordata; class Mammalia; order Artiodactyla; family Physeteridae; genus Kogia; species Kogia breviceps. The sequence goes on along the minus strand of NC_081318.1, from coordinate 64,627,266 downwards.
GGGGAGGTAGCAGGTGGTAAATAAGGTGCTAACAAAAAAGACTGTGTTTTGGGGGAAGATAGTGAATTAAGAGGTATGACATTAATAGGTAGTTCACAATAATTAAATGTGATATTCTGGGGTGAGACTGCTTGGGTTTGACGTTTTGCTCTCTCAATTACATGCTACATAACTTTGGTTAATTTATTTTCCCTAAGTATCAGATTGATCATTGGTAATGCAAAGAAAAGTAATAATAACTATCTTACATGTTAATAGGGATGATTAGTGGTATAAAGCATACTGTTTAGCACAGTACCTACAACATAGTATATGTAATAGATTTTAATGATATGAATCATGTATTATTGTTTCTTTTCAAATGTGACACCGCTAATGTAACTCCAATCTTAGTGAATATGGGTATTTTGAAATAGAGTAATAGCTATTCCAAAAAATAGGAAAAAAATGGGAAAAAGTCAAATTAATCTTTGTATTTGCTTATTGCACAGGGCCTCCGCAGACTCTGATATGCCTACTCAGGCTTTTCTTTGGCTCAAACTCTGCTTCAAAATTCACCCAGGGAGTCCAATCTGTGGGATACAGCTGTTTTCCTGATATCCATAGTTACATTATTTGAGGCTATACATCAATGAATTTTCTATCTTGCCTACTTGTAGTTTTCCCCATTTCAGCCTACTGTATTATAGCTGCTAGCCTGTCCCACTGTCACACCTTTACTGAGCTCCTCAGATGCTTGTGATAAAACTATGGCTCCAGGCTAAGTATACAGATTTCATTCTCACGGGGAAGAAGTGTATGCTGGCATTCTCTTATAAGCCTTCCAAAGTTCTGCTTCTCATTTTAAGAAACTCTGCTTTAAATAATCAAAGACATCTGCCAAAAACATTGGCAGAAATCAGAAAATGGTATTTAATTTTTTTCAGTGTTTTCAGTGTTTCCACATGCAAGCATTTCCTGTTCATTTTTGAACTATGTTGGACTTTCTTTATATTAATTGGAATTCTGTTAAGGTCCTTGAAGAAGACAACAGAGGCTTGTAAGGGGAAAAGACTTTCAGTTTTTTTTTAAAAAGTCATTCACATGTATTAACACGGGTTACAGATAAAATTCTGTCTCTTATTCTCAAATTTCAGTAAAGAATTAAAAAAAATATTTTAATCGTCTAACTTTTATATAAAAGTTTAAATCGCCTTAAAAAATACAAATTCCAAACGCACGTTCCTATTCCATTTTCAACGACTTTATTGAGAACATTTTGCAAATTAGATTTTACAGTTTAACATTTTACAATTAGAAATTTCATCTGCTACTACATAAGTTGCAAACTTTTCAAAACACTACAGAAAATCCTTTACTTCTTTGGATTTTTCTGTTCCATGTTGAGCTCCTGAGATGTATTTTTTCTTTCAGCTTCATTTTCATCTTCCTGTGAAATAAATTTTAGAAAACATTAAAATATAAACTTCAGGGCATTTTATCACCTATACTTAATACACCTTAACTTCATTTCTCTGAAGAATTAACTATCATGACTCCAGTAATCGTAGGGGAAAGGCTATAAACAAAATGGCACAATTATGCAACATTTAAACATTAACATTCACAGTGGGTGCTGTTCTATACTACACATTGACTAAAAATTTCTGTATGTTTTTAAAAACAACTTATTTTATCAATGACCTAAGAATTATTTTTGAAAACACTTGCTACTAAAAAGTGTCCTTTTTAGGGGGTCAATCAGATATTTTTACTTCACTATTTGATAAAAAACAGTAAATTTAACTTCTGAGACATCTTATGTACCCAGCATGGCATTTTGGTCTCATTCAGCATACTTTCTTGACAGGTCTGCCAATTTTCCAATTACTTGTGCCACCATGTTATCTGAAGATCAGTCAGTTCTAAAATAGGAAACTCTAAAATGGGCACGTGAGGCGACAGAATGCTCACGTTCTTCTATAGTTTCGATTCTAAGTGGTGGCCTCATAATTCATAGCAGGTTCCTGTGGAACATGGTGAATAAATAAAGTGACATAATGTCTGCTTCCATAGGAATGAAGTGTATCTTGTGTTCAATATTAAATGGTGACCTCCAAAGTATAAATAATGAGAATCTGGAAAAATGTTTCATCTTACATTTTATAACCCATCTCATCATATATGTTCCTTCAACAATACCTAAGTACAAAGCAGTCTTGCTTTCCTAATATTTCTGATAGGCTTTTTTCATTTTTATTAATGGAAGTAAAAAACACTGTCTAACTCTTTACTGAGTTAAAGTATGAGTAGCTTAATTTCTTAAGTATCTCTGGAGAGCAGTAATAACATCAATATCACTACACATCACCGTGCATCTCTGTATAAAAACCAAATTCAATAAAATAATTAAGCTTTGCTTAGTAAACTGACTTTAAGTAAATGAAAATCAAGGTATATATATATATATATATATATAACAAATATATATTTGTTATATATATGTTAATGTTTTATATATAACATATATATTTTTATATATTATGTTTCTATATAACATGTATGTTAAATGTTATATATATATAACAAATATATATATATTTGTATTCCACGAAAAACCACACCCTTGCCCATAAACATTAAGGTGGAGAAAGCTTACTTTATATACATTGTCTCTAAATTTCAACAGCACCTGTGATTTAGCCTTTGTCAACACCAGGAAAGCAGAGAAGTTATCAATATTATCAATCAACCTGAATCATTACAGATATGTTGGCTGCAAGGAATGGGGTTTCTATCAATTTTAGCAATGTAATTTTAATATATTTATCTAAGCATAATAGCCACTGTGTGTTGTTTTTTTTTTTCCAATTTGTCTCTACTGAATAGAGATATTATGTTCAACTGACTTGAAAATCTATTAATGAACAGGTAGTTTCCACTTTAAGAGTCTAAGATGAGTCTCTAGAGATTACACTTTAATTACAACCCAATAAAAAGCAAATCCTATTCCACACTTTCCACTGTCGTTTTCTGTCAGTGAAACACTGACAGAAAGTGTTAAAACAGCAGGTAAAGATGGCAAGAAATTTTTGTTAGGTAGCACTGAATTTGTTTATATGTTGTTCAAGGCAGGGCTTTATCTTCTTTATCTTATATTCCCACCACCTAACAGGGCACATTTAGTTTATAGGGGGGGTCCAATAAATGTTTGCTGAACTATGTGAAACAGTGGAATAAAAAATGAGTAAAAGAGAGGTTTGTAATTTGGAAAAGCATAATATCCTTCCTTATCCACTAGTTACATTTCTGAATTCACTAAAACATTATTGAAAACAGAAATAAGCAAAAATATTTTAAATATCATAAGCCAAAATTACACTTATGAAATTCATATTCTTTAATTTTTGAAAAAAAGTGGAGGCTTTATCATGTGGACAGTCTGATAAGTTCCCACAGCAATATGACTTACTGGTTTAACAAGCTTGGTTACCCTGATGATCCTGAGGATTAGGAAGTATCTATAACATTTACTTTCATAATTAAATAACATTCTTCATATAATGTCAGTCTTTTTGTTGTTGAATTTTCTTAGTAATAAAGTATAGTTAATAAATGCATGTCTAAAACTGCCTCCTGTTCAGGACAGGTACAAAACTTTCTTTAGCACAGAAAATGTCTTAAAATATCTTGCCTTTCTATGCCTTTAAACTATTTGTGTAAGTTAACAAGATACAATCTCTTTCTTGCCTTGTATAAGAATAGCTGTGATCTGGATACAGAAAAGGATTATGGAGGGGCAGAGAAGGCATTTAATCCACTGCTAGAGTCCAACACATCGTAATTGCTATGGTATAATATCATCAAAATAATAACAGCTGGGCTTCCCTGGTGGCGCAGTGGTTGAGAATCCGCCTGCGGATGCAGGAGACACGGGTTCATGCCCTGGTCCGGGAAGATCCCACATGCCGCGGAGCAACTAAGCCCGTGAGCCATGGCCGCGGAGCCTGTGCGTCCGGAGCCTGTGCTCCGCAACGGGAGAGGCCACAACAGTGAGAGGCCCGCATACCGCAAAAAAAAAAAAATAAATAAAAATTAAAAATAATAATAATAAAAAAAAATAACAGCCAAAGACTTGTAAATAAAACACTGGAATTAGATATAATAAAGCTCCAGAAAGGATTTTAGAAGTTGCTTTGCTTTTTTCTTTTTGTTTTTTTGGAAGTGCTAATTTGTATTTCTAAGTTTACACATCAATTTTTTTTTAACATCTTTATTGGAGTATAATTGCTTTACAGTGGTGTGTTAGTTTCTGCTTTATAACGAAGTGAATCAGCTATACATACACATATATCCCCATATCCACTACCCTCTTGCGTCTCCCTCCCACCCTCCCTATCCCACCCCTCTAGGTGGTCACAAAGCACCGAGCTGATCTCCCTGTGCTATGTGGCTGCTTCCCACTAGCTATTTTACATTTGGTAGTGTATATATGTCCATGCCACTCTGTCACTTCGTCCCAGCATACCCTTCCCCATCCCCGTGTCCTCAAGCCCATTGTCTATAGACATCAATTTTTATAAGAACTTTATAACAGTTCAAGATTAATAAAATCATTAAAATAGCTCAGGCAGCAAATCAAATATCATTCACAAGTGAATGCATAATGAATGAAACTGCAAAGAAAGGAAGTTTTTTTACCAAAGTATTTCTTCACTACTGGATATTAAAGGCAGGCAAAATTTTCTTCTGATGGTAGGTTTTTGTCACTCTTTGCTAAGATAAGACATCTGTTTTTTTCCCAGTGAAAGAAGACCCTTGCTATACGGATCATTTTCTTAGTGACAGCCCTGACAAGTTTGACATTTGTTTCATGAAGTGTTCTGAAGCAGCCAACAAGAAAATGTACCCTTTGGGGCTGCTGGAAAGCAGACAGGTACCTCTTAATGTTTAAGCTTGTTAATTTATACTCCAGAAAACATGTTGATTATAGCAACCTTGCAGATCTGCTAGGTACATGTGGAATTTCAGGAATACGCACATAACAATAACGCTCATAATGCCAAATAGTTAAATGTGGTTCCTTGGCCTTCCTGCTCTTTGTACACCGACAGCATTGTTGTAGTGAGAAGAATGAAAACTTCTCAGCACACATGGACCGTGTAATTATGGGCTAGTGCTCCAGGTGGCAACATGAGACTAAAAGAGTTATTATAACAGAGAAGTTAAGTAAAAATAGTGCCATTTTTATCTAGATTCCTTTTACCACCAAATAAAACCCACAAGAGTCTGTTTAAATACTACTCAGCTTGCAGCATCAACTTGGAAGAGAAGGCCCTCTGTTTTTCCTTATTTACAAATTTGACTCATAACAGTTCAAAGAATTGACGTCAATTAATAAAACCTATCCACTCCTGCTTTTCCCTTCTCTTGAGGTAACCAACTCCAAACAAAGAGCAATTATTTTAGCAGCTGGAATTTCTACTGCTCAGGTAATATTTGGACTCAAAGTAGTCTATGAATACAGATGACTCTGTATTTACCCTACAGACTGTCAAGTTTTAAATTATTTCTTTTAAAGGCTGGATTATACAAAGGGATAAACTTTCCCCGTTGTTTCATTGTATCTTTAAAGATGACTTTATGAGTACCTTTAGAGTGGAGAAATATGTCAAACACTACCTTAACCAAATGATGAAGGTTAACATTACCAGTAATACATACTAACATTAACTCTTTGGTAAGATGCACTAAAAAGGGCACATTAATTCTGGTCTGTGGTATCCTTCCTAATAATGCATAAACCTAAATCTAGTAAGGAGAAAACATCAGATAAACACTCTATAAAATAACTGAACAGTAGAAGATAATAACAACACTACAGGAAGCTGGCTGAAGAACAAATGGGAATTATCTGTGCTATTTTTGCAACTTTTTGTAAGTTTAAAATTATTTCAAAATAAAAAGATTTAAAAACACAAAATAGAAATGACTACTTAATGAAAGTTTTCTAAATTCAAAGTAAGTGTGCTGCACAAAGATTTTATGTGGAAGAAAATTCAATGTAACTGTCGCCTCTACATAAAAATACACAGCTAAAATAAACTGTTTGCTTTCCATTTTTCTATTTAAAATTCCTTAAGTACCTCAAATGTTTACAATGGTGATGCTATTAATTTTTATTTTCTTGTCTGTGCTTCCATGCATTTATCTTACATTTCTACTCTGAGCACAGATTACTTTCACAATTAGAAAATATAAGCTGTATTTCCAGAAATAAGTAAGCATAATGGGAGTCTGTTTTCAAAGAGAATGATGTCTGTCAGTTGTTTTTACTTTACAGAATTTGCTATTCACAGCAGACAAAGACACATGGTGGTATAAACAGTAAAATAAAGTGAGAAGGTACAACTAAGTACTAACTTAAAATATTTCTATTTTCTTAAGATATTAACTTTAGATTTTAAATATTCCTTTAATCAGAGAAAAGTTACTGTAATTGGATCCAAATTAATAGTTGAAATTATCTGTATGCTTTAATAATGGTCCTTTTAAAACTGTAGTATATACACAGCTTTTGGTGAAAAATATGAAGACACACTTAACCTGTTAGTTGTAGACTAAGTATAGAAAAGCAATATATAATATATTGTTCTGATCTGAGGTCAAAAACTACTCTTATTCATTTAAAACATATACCAGAGGGACTTCCCTGGTGGCACAGTGGTTAGGAATCCGCCTGCCAACGCAGGGGACATGGGTTCGAGCCCTGGTCCAGGAAGATCCCACATGCCGCGGAGCAACTAAGCCCGTGTGCCACAACTCCTAAGCCTGTGCTCTAGAGCCCGCGAGCCACAACTACTGAGCCTGCATGCTGCAACTACTGAAGCCTGCGTGCCTAGAGCCCATGCTCCACAACAAGAGAAGCCACCGCAATGAGAAGCACGCATACCGCAACGAAGAGTAGCCCCCGCTTGCCGCAACTAGAGAAAGCCCACACACAGCAACAAAGACCCAACACAGCCAAAAGTAAATAAACAAAAAAACCCCAAACATATACGAGATATAACTCTCAATGGCATTTAAGATTGTGCTTTTAATAAAGAAAATATGCTAGTGCTGTACAATAAGGAAAAAATTTTTCTTAATAACTGGAAAAATAGGATAATGAAAATGTTTTAGGCAAAAGTGAGCATGTTGCATGCTTCAGACTAAAATTAACTAAGAATTTTTAACATTTTACAATTCCACTCTAATTCTTTAAATGGTGCATTTACTTCATAGTAATAAACACTTGGATCATTAAGTAAAGTGCAAAATGTGTGTGATGTGCTACATTTAACAACCTTTGGCCCTTTTTTCTATACTTCTGCATTCAGTTTTCCAATGCACTGAATAAGCAATTGAAGACCACAATTAAATTTCCTGATGTTGCATATTTGAGATTCTTATTTAATACAAAAGGCAATTAATCTACCATTTTACAACTGAATCTCAACTTCAGTGGGCCATGAGAGATACTGAAATGAACTTACAAGAAATGCTTAATTAAATTCACAGTAAAAAGCATAAGAGGTTCTTTTCTTATGACAGAAGTTGCATATTTAATTAGAAAGTCTAGGACTTCCCTGGTGGTGCAGTGGTTAAGAATCCACCTGCCAATGCAGGGGACAAGGGTTCAAGGGTTGATCCCACAAGAGCAACTAAGCTTGTGCACCACAACTACTGAGCCTGCGCTCTAGAGCCTGTGAGCCCCAACTACTGAGCCCACGTGCCACAACTACTGAAGCCCGCGCTCCTAGAGCCTGTGCTCCACAACAAGGGAAGCCACTGCAATGAGAAGCCTGCGTACCTCAATGAAGAGTAGTCCCTGCTCGCTGCAACTAGAGAAAGCCCACGCGCAGCAATGAAGACCCAACACAGCCAAAAATAAATAAATAAAATAGATACATTAAAAAAAAGTCTAGGGCTACATTGTAAAATTAAAGTAACCTGGGATGTTCTTAGTAAACCTAGCTCAAACACATAAGTCGTTAAACCAAATGGAGCTATTTTGTAAATTTCTACCTTTTTTCTCTACTTAGTGACTCAAAAGATAGTTAATCAAAGAAATATCCCATTACCTAATATTACAGAATCATGCCCTTTTATTTTAATAGCAAGTAGATAGATAAAAGGACAGTAATAAATTTCTAATTTCACGTATGAGTATATATGAATAATTCTATTTCATTTGTTGAGCAATCACTTATCTCTCAATTTGTGATTCTGGAGCAGATCTAGTAAAGTAGGTTTGCTTTTCTAAGTCTTTAGTTCCTCCTGTTACTTTTTACTTATTTGTGGTGGCTTTTGGTGGCATGGAAATGGGAGAGTTAAAAATAAGACTTTGGATTTCCCATTTATGATTTCAGATCAAGAGAGAATCTCTATGACCTGGGAAGGAAGGCCCTAAGGATTGGTACAGTCATCTAGGGAGGGCATATTTATAGGAAAGGAAAGGAAGAACAGTGAGTAGAAGGTAAGAGTCTGGCAAAATAGGATTAGAAAAAAGAAAATGAATGGTGGATGGTAAGTGTGAGTTAGGTTAGACACTTAATGAGCATAAACCTAATTCTATAAGCTTATATCTTCTCATAAACATGAAGAAAAGCATAACTTTCAAAATATGAATTTTTAGGTATTTAAGATACGTTTAAGATATGGTGCTAACCTGCTGGGGCTAAGAATACCATCACACTTTTTTCTTCTCTGACAGATGAGTTCCTATAGAAGGCTTATGTTTGATACCCCCTGCGGAACTTATGATCTTAAAGATAAAAATATTTTCCTTCTCTGGCAGACTATCTAATATCTAGGAAATAAGTATAGAAGTGTATGCTGGAAATGAACATTAGAGGCCCCTAACTTTCCTTCATCTGTAACACTTTGGTTTAAAAGATATTACGTGCTTTTGATGAAATGTACAGTGTGGGAAATATAGTCAAAAACTATGTAATATCTTTGTATGCTAACATACATAACCAGGCTTATCATGGTGATCACCTTGAAATATATAGAAATACTGAATGTTATGTAACAGGAACTAACAGTATTGGATGCCAATTAAATTTCAAAAACAAATAAACTCAGAAAAAGAGATCAGATTTGGGTTAGGGGGTGGGGTGAGGAGAAGTGAATGGGGAGGAAACTGGATGAAGGTAGTCAAAAGGTACAAACTTCCACTTGTAAGATAAATAAGCATTAGGGATGTAATGTACAACATGATAACTATAATTAACACTGTATGTTATATATGCAAGCTGTTAAGAGAGTAAATCATAAGAGTTCTCATCACAAGGAAAAATTTTTTTTCTATTTCTTTAATTTTAATTATATGAGATGATAGATGTTCACTTAAACTTGTGATAATCACTTCATGATGTATAGAAATCAAATCATTTTGCTGTATACCTTAAAAATATAGAGTGCTGTATGTCAATTATATCTCAAACTGGAAGAAAAAATGCTACCTGCTTTTGAAGTTGGTGGGTAGTCAGTACTGACTATAGAAAAAAATAAAACAAACAAAACCCCTCAAATTCTATAAGGGGGCAATATATTTTCAAATGAGAGTAGCACAAGTCCAATGTATATGAATTAAAAGATTATGGTATATTAAGAAATAACATATAAAGAGGCTCTTTAGAAAATATTTTTGCATAAATCATCTATTATTCACTAAATGTAACATTTCAAAAATCCTAAATGTACTAATATTTGAAGACAATACATATGAACCTCTACTTTTCCCACAGGTACTCAAGGGGAAGAGACATTTCTAAATTTATGTTGTTTTATTTTTTGTTCTAAACATACACATACAGGTTTAAATTCCCAGGAGTTAAAAAAATTCCATCAAGCAAAAATGAGGCAAAAATAAAGTCTAAAAATGTTTAAGATATGCAAGCTCACCAGTCAAATTATAGTTCCATAGCTAAGAAATTTCTAGGTTGTATAAAAATCAGTGATTGGCTCATTAAAATTTCCAGTCATACATGCATTGTTTTATGACTAGAAATTATTCAGCAATAACTTGAGTTCATTATACAAGCTGGAAAATACTTATATGTAACATTTTATTTATTTATTAATCTAAGCAATAGCTATTGATACTGGAACTGGCCGTTGTGGAAGAAGTGCCCTCTTCAATAGGATGTGATAGCATTTTGTTTACCTTCACAATACAATGAGGAGTTTAATGCAACATAGATTTAAAAGGCATTTAATATATATTAAAAGAATTTGGGTGGAGGAGATCAAGATGGCGGAGTAGAGGGATGTGGAGCTCACCTCCTCTAACAAATACATCAAAAATACACCTACATGTGGAATAATTCTCACAGAATACCTACTGCAAGCTTGCAGAAGATCTCATAAAACCAAAGCTGCTGGAAAGATCCCTATATAACCAGTAAGATGAAGGGAAAAGGGAGAAGAGGAAGAATCAGGACAGGGCCTGCACCCCAGGAACCTCCTTCACCAGCTGGGTAATGTGCTGAAACACACAGGGAGCTTCAGAGGCTGGAGAGGAGAGTGTGGGAGCTGGCCTGCAGCCCCCAGGGTAGAGAGACCAGCACAGATGGAGACATGCACCTCCTGGTGTGTGCAGTGGCTAGGTGCTGAAACTTGGGCTTCAGCAGACAGACCTAGGGAAAGGAACCAGTTTGGCTGTAGGGAGACAGCCCGAAGGTCCTGGAGTGTGGAATGGGCCACAACAGGGGGCACGTGCAGGATGGAGGGCAGATCTGTTATAGGAGCCCCACTGTCAACTCAGTAGGGGAGAGATGTGGATCTACCATAGCGGCCTCATTATCAGTGTGCTCACAGCAGGGCACAGCTTCTGCCACCATGGGTTATGCAAATTTCACAGGCGCTCAAGTGGATGCAGGGCTGAAATCTAACTGATTACTAGTGCTCCTGTAGTGGAGGTGGCCCCTGAGTGCAGCAGCAGCAACAGTGATTTCTGTGGACACACACACCAGGTGACAGGCAGCATCACAGAGTCACACATTCTGGCAGACAGCTCCTGGGGAAGAACACACAGTGGCTCCTTTCTCAGAGGGAGCACTCCAGTCCCACCTATCTCACACCATAGCTCAGAACTGGATCTGGGGCCTCTACTCCAACAACTGGGGAGCAGACCCTAACCCCAACAGGGCTGTGAGAACCACAGGGCAAAGAGGAGGCCCTGCCCAACATCCAGCACAGGCTCTGGTCACCAAAACACCAAACACACCATCTATCAAGGAGAGAAGGCCAGCACACCCCAAGGAAAGACTTGGCAAGCATCCATACCAAAAACAACCCTGGAACCAACGATACTGGACCCACATGGTCTACACAGGGTCACTCACACATAAAAACAGCCCTTTAAAACTACAGTAGATAACTGTTTCTCCTGAATTCATAGAGTCAGAGAAATATAAGTAAAATGAAAAAGTAGAGGAACTACTGCCAATTTAAAAAACAATAGAATCCCCGTAAATGAACAAACAATGATACAGACCTCACCAGTCTCCCAGACCCCAATTTCAAAAAGGAGGTAATAAAAATGCTGAAGGAATTAAGAAAGACTATCAACAGAAATGTAGATCACGGTAACAAGGAATTAGAAACCATAAAGAGGAGCCAATTAAAATTAGACAACTCAATTTCTGAGGTGAAAACTGAGCTAAAGGCAATAAATAGCAAACTAAAGAATGTACAAGAATGAATAAGTGATCTGGAAGATAGAATAACAGAAATCACCCAATCAGAACAGCAGACAGACAAATTTTAAAAATGAAAGCAATATATGAGATCTATGGGATAATACAAAGCATGCCAATCTACACATAACAGGAATTCCAGAAGGAGAAGAAAGAGAAAAGGGGATCAAAAATATATTTGAAAAAATTATGGCTGAAAACTTCCAAAACCTAAAGAAGGAAACAGATATCCAGGTACAGGAAGCACAGAAGGTCCCAAACAAGATGAACCCAAACAGCCCTACTGTAAGACATATCGTAATTAAAGTGGCAAAAGTTAAAGAGAGGATTATAAAGGCAGCAAGAGAAAAACAGTGAGTTACAGTGGAACTCCCATAAGGCTATCAGTTGATTTCTCTACAGAACTTTGCAGGCCCAGAGGGAGTGACGAGATATATTCAAAGTCCTGAAAGGGAAAAGCATGCAACCTAGGACACCAGGCAAAATTATAATTTAGAACAGAAGGAGATATAAAGAATTTCTCAGACAAACAAAAACTAAAAGAATATAGCAATGGTAAACCAATCCTAAAAGAAATATTGAAAGTACTTCTCTAAATAGAAAAGAAGTAAGAATCTACAGGAAAGGGAAAATCACAACAGGAAAGGCAAATATATAAAAGGACTGAAGATCCCTTAAATAAGCCAGTACATAGAATAAAAAACAATGAAAATAATTCAGTGAAGGCGATTACAAGTACAATGAACAGCAAAAGGATAAACATGAAGACGTAAAATAGGACATCGAAATCACAAAATGTCGGGGAGGGAAGTAAGAAAAGGTAGACCTTTTAGAATGTGTTTGAGTTTATACGACTACCAGTCTAAAGCAAGTAGGTATAGTTATGGGTTAGCATACTTGAAAACCAGGATAACAAATCAAAAACATACAACAGCTTCACAAAAATCAAAAAGAAAAGAACTCTAGCATAATACAAAAGAAAACCATCAAACCACAAAAGGAAAAGGAAAATCAAAAGGAAGACAGGGACAAAGAAAAAATACAAAATCAACTGGAAAACAAGGTTTAAAATGACAAATACAAAATCATCAATAAGTACTTTAAATGTCAACTGACTAAATGCTCCAATCAAGAGAGAGAGTGGTAGATTGGATAATAGAACAAGAACCTACAATATGCTGCCTACAAGAGATATACTTTAGGAAAAAAGACACATATAGATTGAAAGTGAGGGGATGGAAAAAGCTATTTCATGCAAATGGAAATGACAAGAAAGCAAAGGTAGCAATAGTCATATCAGACAAGATAGACTTTAAAATAAAGACCAGGGACTTCCCTTGTGGTGGAGTGGTTAAGAATCTGCCTGCCAATGCAGGGGACACAGGTTTGAGCCCTGGTCCAGGAAGATCCCACATGTTGCGGAGCAACTAAGTCTGTGAGCCACAACTACTGAGCCTGTGCTCTAGAGCCCGCGATCCACAACTACCAAGCCCGTGCGCCACAACTACTGAAGCCCACACACCCCAGAGCCCATGCGCCACAACTACTGAGCCCACACGCAGCAACTACTGAAGCCTGTGTGCTCTAGGGCCTGCATTCTGCAACTACTGTGCCTGCGTGCCTAAACCCCATGCTCTCCAACAAGAGATGCCACCACAGTGAGAAGCCTGTGCACCACAAGAAAGAGCAGAACCCACTCAATATAGCTAGAGAAAGCCTGTGTGCAGTAACAAAGACCCAACGCAGCCAAAAATAAATAAATTAAAAAATAAAACAAAGGCCATAAAGAAAGACAAAGAAGACACTATATAATGATAAAAAGATCAATACAAGAAGAGGATATCACACTTGTTAACATATATGCACCCAACAGAGAAGTACCTAAATACATAAAATAAATACCTAACAGACATAAAGGGAGAAATTGATGGGAATACAATAATAGTAGGAGACTTTAACACTCCGCTGACATCAATGGACAGATCTTCCAGACAGAAAATCAATAAGGCAACAGAGATCCTACATGACACAATAAAACAGACTTAGTTGATATCTACAGGACATTACATCCAAAAAAACCAGAATACACATTCTTTTCAAGTGCATATGGAACATTCTCTAGGATACACAACATACTTGGCCACAAAACAAACCTCCACAAATTTACAAGGATAGAAATTATTTCAAGCATCTTTTCTGACCATAATGGAATGAAAATAGAAATCAATCACAGAAAGAGAAATGAGAACAAAAAATGATTACATGGAGACCAAACAACACACTGCTAAAAAACCAGTGGGTCAACGATGAAATTTTAAAAATACCTCAAGATAAATGACAATAAAAACACAACCATACAAAATCAATGGGACACAGCAAAAGAAGTTCTAAGATGGAAGTTCATAGAAATACAGGCCCTTCTCAGAAAATAAGAAAAATCCCAAATAAACAACCTAAACTACCACCTAAAAGAATTAGAAAAAGAAGAACAAACAAAATCTACAGTCAGCAGAAGGAAGGAAATAATAAAGATCAGAGAGGAAATAAATAAAATAGAGATTTAAAAAAATAGAAAAAAATCAATAAAACCGAGAGCTTGTTCTTTGAAAGGATAAATAAAATCAACAAACCTCTGGCTAGGCTCACCAAGAAGAAAAGAGAGAGGACCCAAATAAATTAAGAATTGAAGGAGGAGAACTAACAATGAATAATGCATAAATACTGATACAGAAATCATAAGAAAATATTATAAACAGTTACATGCCAACAAAATGGACAACCCAGAAGGAATGGACAAGTTTCTAGAAACATACAATCTGACAAAACTGAATCAAGAAGAAACAGATAATTTGAACAGACCAATCACTAGCAGTAAAATACAATCTGTAATTTTTTTATAAGTCCCTGCAAATAGAAGTCCAGGACTGGATGGCTTCACTGGGGAATTCTCCAAACATAAAAAGAAGAACTTATACTTCTTAAACTTCTTAAATTCCTTCTTAAACTCTTCCAAAAGACTGAAGAGGAGGGAACACTCCCGAAGTCATTCTATGAAGCCACCATCACCCTGATACCAAAAAGACACTAAGTAAAGAAAATTACAGGCCAATATCTTTGATGAATATAGATGCAAAAATCCTCAATAAAATATTAGCAAACTGAATCCAACAATTCATAAAAAGGATCATACACCATGATCAAGTTGGATTCATTCTAGGGTCACAAAGATGGTTCAACATACACAAATCAATCAATGTGATACACCACATCAACAAAAGACATAAACCACATGATCATCTCA
Source organism: Kogia breviceps (assembly GCF_026419965.1). NCBI lineage: Eukaryota > Metazoa > Chordata > Mammalia > Artiodactyla > Physeteridae > Kogia > Kogia breviceps. The sequence goes on along the minus strand of NC_081318.1, from coordinate 64,612,239 downwards.
ATAGATGGCAGAAAAAGCATATGATAAAATTCAACATCCATTCATGATAAAAACTCTTGCCAAACTGGGTACAGAGGGAACATATCTCAACACAATAAAAGCCATTTGTGACAAACCCACAGCCAACATAATACTCAATGGTGAAAAGCTGAATGCCTACCCACTAAATTCTGGGACAAGAACACCCACTCTCACCACTTCTATTCAACATAGTATTGGAAGTCCTAGCCACAGCAATCAGACAAGAAAAAAAAAATAAAGGGTATCTAAATCAAAAGAGAAGCGGCAAAATTGTCACTATATGCAGATGACATGATACTCTATGTAGAAAACCCTAAAGACTGCAAACAAAAACTATTAGAAGTGATAGATGAATTCAGCAAGGTAGCAGGATACAAGATTAGTATACAGAAATCTGTTGCATTTCTTTGCATTAACAATGAAATATCAGAAAGAGAAAGTAAAAAAAAAGTCCTGTTCAAAATTGCATTAAAAACAAACAAACAAAAGAAAACCTAAGGATAAACCTGACCAAGCAGGTGAAAGACTTATACTCTGAGAACTATAAAACATTGATTAAAGAAATCAAAGATGATTCAAGGAAATGGAAAGATATCCCATGTTCTTGGATTGGAAGAATTAATATAGCTAAAATGGCCATATTACCCAAAGCAATCTACAGATTTAATGTTATCCCTATCAATTTACCCATGACATTTTTCACAGAACTAAACAAATAATCGTAATATTTATGTGCAATCACTAAAGATCCTGAATTGCCAAAGCAATTCTGAGAGAAAAGAACAAAGCTGGAGGTATAACCCTTCCAGACTTCAGATAATACTACAGAGCTACAGTAATCAAAACAGCATGGTACTGGTACAAAAATAGACATATGATCAATGGAGCAGATTAGAGAGCCGAGAAATAAATTAATGGTCAATTAATCTTCAACAAAGGAGGCAAAAATATATAATGCAGAAAAGACAGTTTCTTCAGCAAGTGGTGTTGGGAAAGCTAGACAGCCACATGTTAATCAATGAAGTTAGAACACTCCCTCACACCATACACAAAATTAAACTCAAAGTGCCTTAAAGACTTAAATATAAGACATGATACCATAAAACTCCTAGAAGAGAACACAGGCAAAATACTCTCTGACATAAATGGTAGCAATATTTTCTTAAATAGTCTCCCAAGGCAAAAGAATAAAAGCAAAGATAAACAAATGGGCCCTAATCAAACTTATAAGCTTTTGCACAGCAAAGCAAATCATAAACAAAATGAAAAGACAACCTATGAACTGGGAGAAAATATTTGCAAAAAATGACCAACAAGGGCTTAATTTCCAAAATATACAAACAGCTCATACAACTCAATAAAAAAAAACCAAACCACAAACAACCCAATCAAAAAATGGGCAGAAGACCTAAATAGACATTTCTCCAAAGAAGACATACAGATGACCAACAGACACATGAAAAGATGCTCATATCGCTAATTATTAGAGAAATGCAAATCAAAACCACAATGAGGTATCATCTCATACCGCTCAGAATGGCCATCATGAAAAAGTCTACAAATAACAAAAAATGTCATGAAGAGACTAGGGGTAGGACGGGAATAAAACAGACCTACTAGAGCATGGACTTGAGGATATGGGGAGGGGGAAGGGTAAGCTGTGACGAAGTGAGAGAGTGGCATGGACATATATACACTACCAAACGTAGGGTAGATAGCTAGTGGGAAGCAGCCGCATGGCACAGGGAGATCAGCTAGGTGGTTTGTGAACACCTAGAGGGGTGGGATAGAGAGGGTGGGAGGGAGGGAGATGCAAGAGGGAAGAGATATGGGAACATATGTATATGTATAACTGATTCACTTTGTTGTAAAGCAGAAACTAACACACCATTGTATAGCAATTATACTACAATAAAGATGTTAAAACAACAACAACAACAACAAAGAAAACTACAAGTAGAGTTACTGTATGATCCAGCAATCCCACTACTGTGCACATATCCAGAAAAGACAAAAACTCTAATTTGAAAAGATACATGCACCCCAATGTTCACTGCAATAGTATTTACAATAGCCAAGACACGGAAGCAACCTTAGTGTCCAACAGATGAATGCATAAAGAAGTGTATATATATATATATATATATATATATATATATATATATATATATAAATGGAATATTACTCATCCACAAAAAAGAATAAATGCCCTTTGCAGCAACATGGGTGGACCTAGAGATTATCATACTAAGTGAAGTAAGGCAGACTGAGAAAGACAAATACCATATAATATCACTTATATGTGGAATCTAAAAAATAATACAAATGAACTTATTTACAAAACAGAAACAGACTTGTAGACAGAGAAAACAAACTTATGGTTACCAAAAGGGAAGGGGGCATGGGGAGGATAAATTAGGAATATGGGATTAACAGATACACACTATCATATGTAAAATAAACAACAAGGATTTACTGTATACCATAGGGAACTATATTCAGTATCATTTAATAACCTATAATGGAAAAGTATTAAAAAAAGAATATATTGTATGTATGTGTGTGCGTATAAACAAATCACTTTGCTGTACACCTGAAACTAACACAATATTGTAAATCAACTATATTTCAATTAAACAAAATTTTTTTTTGGCTTAGTCAAGCCCTACAGTTAAATTTTACCCAAACTATATATTGCTATTAGAAAAAGCATAATCTTTGGCTATTTTAATTACTGCCATAATAAAAAATATGAGAAAATATGGAAGTTTTATACTTCCTTTGCTGAATTTTGACGTTCTAAACAAAGGGCAGTTATAGCTCATATGTATCAAATCACTTGCAAAGAAATAAACGGAATTTACATAAATGGCAATATCACAATCTTAGTGCTACTTTAGAGAAGAGGTAGAAGACATTCAAAAAGTGAAAGGTAACACAAACTCCCTTAATGAAAATGATGTTATTTATGTAACTTGATGTTTAGGTTTGATAACTGTCCTATTACATAAGATGTTACCATAAGGAGAAGCTGGGTGCTTCATACTCTCCATACAATTTTTGCAATGCTTTTAAAATCAAAGTTATCTCAACACAAAAAGTAAAACCAGACAAGCAAGCAATGAGCTTTGTTAGATGATTTAGAAATAAGTATACTTATGTTTTAAATACTATAAAGTTTCCCACCAAAATAGTATGCAGAGGTAATCAGAGTTATGAATAGCAGAGTTTTGGCATTTCTGTGATATGGACAGCTCATTACAGATTCCACAATATAAATCAGTATTTACTGCTCACTAGTAAAATCCCAGTCATTCAGTAATACTGAGTGATGTTTCACACATGAACCTCATTGCCGTGTTTTGTGGATTCATGAAGTTTAAGAAACATTAGAACCAGATTCAACTGTTATGGTAAATAATTTCCTCATTTTAGAAGAGTCTGGAATACATTTCATCCCTTGACTCATATTAAACATTTTATCTTTTTAAGATAATCTTAACTCTTGAAGTAAATTCTATTCCTAGAATCTTTCCTTTCTTCCTCCTGCAAAAATTTATTGAACAATGATTGTGTGTCGGACACTGGGAAAGGTATTGGAAATAACAAAGATGAATTAAATGTCTTTTTGCCTAGAGGAGCCCGTGTTCCAATGTGGAAGACAGGGAGGCACAGAATTACAATGCAATGGAGAAAGTATATTATAAAGTATATCAGGCATAAAATGTTAAGAGAAAAAAACTAAACCAAGACAATACATAAGGAGAGGTTTTTTGGGTTTATTTAGTGATTGGTATTCTAGAGTTCGGGTATGGCATCGAAATAATATACCCTCCTTCATTCTCAAAGAGTGGTATTGTGAATCTTTAAAACAAATACCTCTCAATGTAACTTACACTGACTGCTCTTTTATTAAGATTAACTTAACATCAAAGGACTATATCTTTGAGAAGTAAACTTATGTTTAGAAAGTAAATTTTAACAACTTTGCTCCCAAGTGAACAGATTAAGTTGCCTCAAATATCTCTATTTCAAGTTGAATGCTATTTTCCCTAGAGTGAATCCATTAATCTTCACAGTTTTATTGGAAATTAATAGCTCATTAGACGTCCAAGTAACACATTTCTTATGGCACATTAATTTTTCATGGGTGACAAAAAGTAGATTTTGCTTCAAGAAAAATTAGAAATAGTATTTTAGAAAATTCCACACAAGAAAATTTCTCTAATAGTTGTATTTCATGATCAGTGTCAAACCTAACAGCCACATTTCCACATCTTGAATTCACACATAACCATATAAACACTATTTTGCTTTTTAAAGAAAAATATTAAATGTTTTAAACTCCTTGTTTTAAACTGTTACCATAATGAAACCATGAACTGCTATGTTCTTAAATGATTCCAAAAAGTAGGCCATGTGGCAAGTACTAAATCACTTATAAAGCCTGCCTGAAAATGTACTTAGTTAACTAATGTTTTCTATGACCAGTGAGTTATTCTATAAGTATAAAGTGTTTCTCAATAGTCCATGATCTAGGCTATACAACATTAGAAAAAATGTTTCATACAATGACATTTAAAAACCCTATTTGAAAAGAGCATTCAGAGAGCTACAAAAGCCATTTACATTCTTCCCTGACTATCAACTATGTGTCAAGTATTGTGATAGGTGCTAAACAGAAAAAAAACCTGATATATAAGAGACAGACTCCCAGCATTATGGAGCTTGTAATCTGTGTCCAAAACAATGGGTTACTCGAGCAACTATGTAACTGCAATTATGATATGTTCAATGAAAGTATAGTGCTATGAGGGTTTTACTAGAAGGACCTAAGAATTTCATAGAAGCTCCTGCCCCTCCGGAAAATGACAGATACATTGAGACCTGAAGAATAAGAAGGAGTGGCAAACCTAAACTCAACACACAGATAACATTAGAAGGCAAAGAAAATGTCTTTATTCACCTTATAACCATCTAATATTCTCAATTCTGAATCTACAAGGTATGAAATATTTAAAAAGTAGTTGTGCTTTCTATTACTTGCAGTTAAAGCATCCTTACCAATAAAACATTGGCATCTTTCTTAATTTTCTTCTCCTAGTTCTCTGAATCTTCCCCATATCTTTTATTTCTTTTAACTTCTTTTCATCCCTGTCTTTAGAACTCTGTTACTGTTATCTGGACATGGCTCTAAAGGGCTTCAAATGCCATCTATTTTATGATGACTCTCCAATTTATATCTTCAGCCTGGTGTATATTCCATGCTTTAAACTCGTATGTCCACTGCTACTTGATGTCTTCACTGAACTTTAAATAGGCATCTCAAACATACCACATACAAAGCCAAACTTGATTCCTCTTCCTAACCACTGCCAACCTCCCCAAACAGCCTTATACCTCTCTTGGTCTATAATTTACCCAACTGCTCAAATGCAAACTCTAGGAGTCATTCCTTGATTCTTTTTTTTCTCTCACACCCCACAGCCAACTCCTGTTGTCTCTATCACCACAGAGTATCTAAACTCTGTCTAGTGCTTTCCATCTCCATTGTTACCATCTTAGTCCATGCTATCATATTTCTTGCCTGGATTACTTTAATAGCTTCCTAATCAGCCTTCTTGCTTCCATTTCATAGTTGTACAACCTACTGTCCATATAGTAGGCAGCAATTTTTGTAGGACACAGAGAATATCACATCCCACCTTTGCTTGAAACCCTCCAATAGCACTGTGTTTAGAGTAGAATCCAAACTCCTTCCATGGCCTATAAAGTCCTATTATCATCTGGCCCCTTCCACGTTTCTTGCTTCATCTTGGACAGTTCTCCAACTTGCTTAAGCAGCTCCAAACATGCTGGTCTTCCTTCTGATTCCTGAACAAATAGCACTAGCTCTTTCCTCTGCCTTTAATTTTATATGCCTAGTTTTTTTTGTTTTTCGTTTTTGTTATACGGTCTTAATCAGTGAGTTCTCTGACTTCATGCACGGAACCTGCCCTTCCTCCACCAACCAGATCATTCCTCATAACATTTATCACAATAAAATGATCATTTAGTTACTTATTTTATATATCATCTGTCTTCCTTCACTAGAGTGGAAGCTCCATGATAGCAGATTTTCTCTGTCTTGCTAACCACAGTATCCTCAGAAGCTAGTGTCATTTCTTTCATATCACAGTGTCTCAATATTTCTTTTGACTATATGAATAAATTCCCTACTATATAGATGCATGGGAAACAAATAGTAGTTTTGACTTTTTGAGTACTTATTAAATACAGAGTATTTACATGCATTGTATATAATCCTCACAAATGCCAGGCAAGATAAGTCTTATTCCCATTTCCCATCTAGAAAATTAAGAATTGAAGACATTTAAGAACTGCCCTCGGTCACATACCTAAAAATATAAGAGGAGCTGGGACTTAAACTCAGCTCTGTCTGATTCCAAAGAGTTCTCTTTCCAATATACCATGCAGACAAATAGAACTGCTCATGATCAATACATTTTAAACCTCACATATTTTTCCAAAATAATTCAATTTTTGCCCAACAGATACTGACCACATTACTCAGTTATACAAAAAGATCCTAAGTCTGTCTTGCAGAAATCATTGAAAAGCAATCTTTAAATCCAAAACAGTTTAGAATTCTGTTCCCTGAAGATTATTTATGAGAAATCCTGATAAACATACCAACTGCCTTTTCATTTTTTCAAGCATTCTGACAATATTAGGATTTGTTGTGTTATATTTCCTAAATCTCATGAGGATACAGGAATAGTTGAGAACAAAAAGGGGTACTGGGAAAATGTTGCAAGGATCAGTTTCTGAGAAACATAAAGTTCTGCCATTATCTTGGGATGGCTGCTCTTTTGTCTTCAAATAAGCTCATGTAAAGAGGATTTACTATTGAGGTCCACGGCTTTCTCAATTCTTTGACAGTTATTAACACAAAAGCTTACTTGCTGAGAAAGAAAAAATAGCCTCTTTTTTTAAGAAGAAGAATCACAAGCTTCTACAGAGGTAGGTCCACGAAGGACTCTTGGAAGCTCTTGGAAACATTGAGAGTTCAAACTGAAGGGTCTCAAAAGAAAATCCTGGTATAATATTAAATTGAATATAAAACTGACAAAATGGAACAGTTAATGAAAATTAAATTATAAATTTAAATATATGAAAATGAGAAAATAAAAGTTAGTGATCTCAGCCACATTATGTGGCAACCATATTGTTCAATCAAAATTCGTTAAACATTTGGAAAGTGCTAATTTTTGTAATATAGGTGTTCAACAATTACCTAGGAAACATAAATTTCTAATTCTCCACTGAATTATGAAAGCATTAAAAATGATTTTACTTTTCTTAACTTTTAAAATTACTGTTTCATATTTTATCATAGACAGAAAGTACATAAACAGAATGACCTTTTTATTCCAATTTTCTTTTAAAATAAAAAAAAATAAGCTGTATTTCACCACAGTTTGAAATGCCTTGTTGATATATGACATATTCAATATCAAAAGAATGATAAAGCAGGAATACAACTGAGCAACAGCAGGCATTTGAGACTGCGATACCGTTTTGCCTCCTCTGAATGTAGGTAGCATGAATCGTTTTTAGGACTCAGCACACAAGTAGTGTACCCGATAATTAATTTGTTTTATGTGTTTTACACATCACAAGCAGCACAATAAATATGTAATAATATGTTGATTTCTGGAAAGCTGTAAGGAAAACTTGGTAACATTTTGTACATTTAGAAAAAAATGTAGGCTTCTAATATACAAAATAGATCTATATGCCTAAATTATGTAAACAAAGCTTTACTTAAAAAATTAATGATGTGTATGAAAGAATAAGGAGAAAGAAGGAATAGGGAAAACTAATGAAAAATATCCTCCTTTCTTTCCTCTATTTTTTCATTCAAAAATTATTAATTGAATACCTACTATGTGCTGTACATATGTTCATGGTAGAGAGGAGAACAAACAGAGCTGATCCCTGCTCTCAGGAAATTTATGCACTTGAATTGTAAAAGTGAGTTCAGTTTATGCCTCCTATCTTCTCTATTCCTCAAGACACCTCCTTGTTTCTTCAGCAAGTCCAATTATTTTGTTATAAAATGTTGCAAACATGGCAATAATCATAACTATAACTTATAACACTTATTGAAGCCCTCTGGATATTCCTTCCCCATCCCATTCCTCTTCCTTCCTTTTTACCAGATGTAACCAATACGCTGAATTGGACAGTAATCACTCCCTGGTATTTTTTTTTATTTTAACATTTTATATGAATGGCATATTATACTTCTACAACTTCCAGTTTATTTTCATTATTATATTTTACCTATTTATTTGTTATACTTTAAAAAAACAACATACACGTTTTCAGCTCAAAAGCTAGCAACAATCCAAGAAACACGCTAGAGACAATCAATGTCAAGGGGATGACAAATATACCACTATTATTTAATCTTGTTTTGGAGATACTGGCCAACACAATTAGACAGGAGAAGGACATGAAGTGTAAAATTGTAAAAGAGGAGGTAAAACATCCCTATTTGTTTATGGAAATGTCAAGAGAATCAACTGAAACACTGCAATAAGCAGAAGAGAATTCAGTGAGCACCTCTATTTGTAATATGAGGAAAATCAAAGGTAGATAACAAAAAATAAAATAATATAGATTATTCAAGACAACTATTAAATTCTGTATCCATATTCTTCTAATTACCTCTCTAAATTTCAAGACTGATTAAAGCAAGAATACTACTCACTGTGTGTATTTCTAAGAAGAGCAAATCAACATATTAAATAAGCAATTCACATTTAAGAGATAAGTCAGATGCTAACATAAGTTACAATAGATTTCAGTGGTTTTCCGGACCACTCTTCTCTATTAAGAGCCATAAAATTATAGAGACAGAAGGTATTTTACTTAGAGGATGGTTCATTTGATCCACTCTTTTTACTCTACTGATAGTGAAGCCATTCTTAAAATATATAATTTACTTCCCCAGTGTCCCACAGTTACTTAATAGTAGAGCTGAAATCAGAATTCAAGTCTCCTAAGTTGCTGTCTGGAACTTTTTGTCATGATGAGCCAGCAGTGACCATAATGAATCAATATGATTTTAAATCTAATGCTGGGGACTTCCCTGGTGGTCCAGTGGGTAAGAGTCTGTGCTCCCAAGGGGGGGCCCAGGTTTGATCCCTGGTCAGGGAACTAGATTATGCGTGCATGCCGCAAGTAAGAGTTCTCATGCCACAACTAAGAGTCTGCATGCCACAACTAAGAGGCCACAAGCTGCAAATAATAAGTCCACATGCTGCAACTAAGAAGCCCGCATGCTGCAACTAATGATCCCACATGCCACAACAAAGATCCCACGTGCCACAACTAAGATCTGGCGCAGCCAAAATAAATAAATCAAATAAAATAAATCAAATGTTGGCAAAAATAGAGCATACATAAAAACAAAAAATGTTGCTGATGTTGTGTGTGTGTGGGTGGTGTACATTTAGGTATTCTAAGAATTGAACCGATCTTATATTGTAAAATAATTGTGTATTCTTACCCAAAGTATATACATGAGCACAGTGGAGAGTGTATATACATTAGGCCTCAGACAAATCTATCTGAATCCTGTTTTGGCACTTACTATTGGTGTGACCTTGGGAAAGTCACATGACCTCAGTCTCAGTTTCCTTACCTGTAAAATGTAAAAAAATTAAAAACTAACCTCAAAAAACAGCCTTTGGGGATTAGAAGTACGATTATGCATGCAAATTATACTAGCAAAATGTTTACATTTACTAGTAAAATATGTTACACAGTAGGTGCTCAAAACAATGGTAGCTATTATAGAATTTAAAATACATTTCCAAAAACCAGGGTCGAAAGTTGAGCTTAGATGTACATGGTTGGAGAAAGTGCTTTTTCTTTTTACCAGGATAAAGATGATCAGTTTTGCTTCCTTTTCTAACTACAGTTTTAGTATTTCAATACAAATGGTAATTATAATGTTAAGAATTACTTAAACTTATAATATAGAAATGTTTTCTACTGTTTATTAACCTACAAATATGTGAATGTCTACTATGTGCCAGGTTCTGTTCTACGAGATGGAGAAACAAGTGGTAAACAACAGCATGTCTTTGTCCTCAGAGATCTTAAACTTCAACAGGAAAGAGACAATAAACTGTTAACAGATAAATAATTTCATGTTTTGATGTAGTAGAAAAAACAAAGGAATACAATGTGTGGGAGCACAGTTTTCCTTAGACAAGGTAGTGAGGGAAGTTGCTCTACTAAAGAGGTGACATTCAGGCTGAGACGTGAATGATTTGCAAGAGCCAGTCAGGTACTAATCTGTGAGAAGAAAATGTCCAGGCATAGGGAACAAGGGCAAAGGGCCCTATAGTACAAATGAGCTCAGCATGTATGACCACTAGTATATCTGGCAGGAGACAATGTTAGGTTGCCTTTGTAAGCCACACTGGTTATTCCATTTACAATGAGAAGCCACTGAAGGGTTTAATGCTAGTAATATGATTTTGAGCTTTAAGCTTATTTTAGTTGCTGTACAGAGAAGGAAGGGTAGAGGTTATAGGTAAGAATGAAAATAGGGAAATAAGGCAGAACACAACTTGCAACAGTATAAATCAGAAATGATGGTGGTGTGGAGCACTGCAGTAGTGGTGAGAATGGAAAGATGTAGGACATGGTTCTGAGTCAGGACAGGCTGCAAGGTAGAAACTGGGGGATAAAAAAAGAGTAATTAGGAATGATTCCTGTTTGGGATACACAAAAATGGTAGTAGTGTGTTAGGAAAGACTAAGAGAGAAGCAAGTTGTGATGGGAGTGGGAGTGAGGAAGGATCAGGAAAAAAAATTCTATTTCAGCAACATTAAGCTTGAGACAATCTTTAGCTATCCAATGGGAATGTCAGGCAAACATCAGGATACATGAATTTAGATATTGAGGGAAGAGTTCAGGGCTACCAATAGAAATCTGGAAGTCCCCAACTTATAGATGAGACTATATGCATTCATCTAGGGAATGGCATACAGAGAAGAAAGGGGTCCCAAGGACTATGCCATGATAATAAAACTTGGGTACAGGTGGAGAATTCAGCTAAGAAGACTAAGAAAGAGTTCCCATTCATGTAGGAAGAATATTAGGGGACTCTGAGGGTCATAGAAACCAAGATAAGAAAATGTTTCAAGAAAAAGGGAATGCTCGACATTGTCAAATGATGTTGAGAGGTCAGATAAGATTCAGAACAGGCATGACTACTGAGAAAGAGATAGCAAGTGATCTTAACAAGAGCTATTTTAATGGAGTAATAGGGATCAAAGGCTGGCTGAAATAGTTAAAGAGGGAGATGCCATTTTGCACTTTGTTCTTCCTCCTTAATTTCAAGAACAAAGATGTAATGACTGGGGCTATAGCAGCCATCTTTGAACTATGATGGAAAAACCAAAAGAATCATGGTAAAATTACTCTTGGTAGCCTGGGCTGCTGACAATACTATTTCTTTGGGCTTTCTGTTATGTGTTATATTTTATATCTCTATATTAATCAAACCTTTCCTGCAGCATAAAAATATCCCTTCGCTAAAAATAATATATGATATGTTTTCTCTCCTGGTCTCTAAGACTTTCAGTCTGAATTAAAAAACAAAAAACAACGGCAGCACTGATTTGCACTAACAGTGAGTCTACTGCATTTACTGTAAAAAGAATACCTTTTTAGTATCTCCTTTTAGGTTTGCATGTTCTAGTTATGCGGGAAATGAACATGTGGAGCTGAATGTAGGTATGAAAGGGAAACTTTCACACATAGCAGAGTTCTATAAATGTTTTTTAAAACAAGTGCAGATGTGTTCCTTTATACCTTCAACCATAAACAGTCAAATCAGAATGATCTTTCCAACTTCAATTGAGTACTTTGAAAATTAACTCTACATGACTGTAATCAGGAGGTATATAATATTTTTGTACTCTTTCACTTATTTTTGTAATAAATGTTTCCAATTTTAGAGGAAAAAAAGAGAAAATGGAGGTACTAAGTATAGATAACTATTTAGAAGTTTTGCTGTAGTACAGAAATGGGCAATAACTGGAGAAGGGATGAGGTGAAGTTCTCCAAAAGATTGGGAAATGTTAAAACATGTGAAAGGAAATGAAGAAATTCTTCTTCAAGGAACTAAGATATTTTCTATCTGATATTCCTCTGGTACTAATTTCAAATATAAAGTCTTAGATCATACCAAAATTATTTGCTTTCAAACTATAATTCTGTAACATGTAAATAAATATTCTATTATGGGAATTCTCATATTTTAATTGTAAAGTACTAGGAACTATGTCATAAACATACTGTCATAAGCCTAGATTTTCCAATGAAACATTCTAAAATAACACTAGAATTGATTTAATATAGTTAATAATAATTCATAATAAAGAATTTTGTCTCAACACATGCAAGAGCCTATTTGCCATTGGTTTTTAAAAAGTTTTTCTTATGAAATATGCCTTTATATTTTCCCTACTGCTACTATCACATATATCTATAACACATGTTAGTTTTCACTTTCATTAGACTATTTCATGATGATAAAAATAAGGCACATGATTATTTGATTAGAAAAACAGTTCTTTGTTTGATTAAATTAATTATATTAATACAAAATTTTCTTTACAAAATGCTACGAAACTGTGCTGCTTTAGGCAAATGGCAGTGTTAAAACTGGATAAAATAAAATACTTCCATAAATTGTAACAAGTGAATCGGCAACTTTTTATAGTATTATATATTTCATATGTAATACAAATTATAACAGTTTATATATTTATATAAATATTTATAAAATATATTTATTATACTATGTTATTTTACAATATATATTATATGCTATGTATATTTTATATATTTATATCATAAAAATAATTTGGAAATGCTAAATTCTTTTCTGCTCATAGTGAAGTAATTGCCTTGTAGACATTTTGGAAGTTAGCTCATTTTTAGTTTATTTAAGTTTGTAGAAATGACAATGATGCACAGTGGTTTTAAAATAATATGCATTTTTCAGATATGAAGGTATATGCACATAAGAATTGTTTTTCCTTCTAGATCCTCACTGAAATGGCCAATGGAATTTTAAAAACATGAGACACAGAGAGAGAGAGAGGGAAGGAAGGAGGGAAGGAGGAAAAGAGGGAAAGAGGGAAGAAAGGGATGTAAGAACGAACATATGCCTATAATAGTAGTGGAATTGAGGAAAGATTCCTAAGACTTTCTAAAAATATCAAGAATATTTGCTGGGACCCATCAAACCAGGTTATTTCCACGGCTCCTGGTTTTAACAGTATCTTGAGTTCTTCCATAGTTTTCATCTCATTTGTCTATATTCTCTTTTAGACTATAAGCATCAAGAGGAAGGGGTTATGTCCTTTCATGGATACCACGGTACTCCCAACAACTATTACTGGGCCCTACACTTACAAGAGGCTCAGTAAATATTTGTAAAATGAAGGCAAGAAGAAACGCTAAAAAGAAATACATCAATATGCCAACAGTGGTAATCCCTGGTAAGTAGATTATGAGGTTTTCTTTATCCATTTCTCTGCATTTTTCAAATAATCTATAACGAACATGTATTAGTTGCATAATGAGAAAATAATTAATACATTTAAAAACAGTTCAAAATAATTTTTCATTTAATTCCTTACAGGATAAGCAATATGAAAAAAAGTAATTAAAATAAATTAATGCTACAGTTATTTATAGAAAACATTTATGCTAAATGAGTTTATATATTTTATTTGTAAATTACTATAACACACCATCTTCAAAAAATTATTTAAGGATGTATTTTAGTATATAGACCCTAGTTCATTTAATGTCTGATTTTTAAGAAATGCAGATCAAGTGTTATATAGCTTGCTCCTATCCTAAACAAATATTTTACTACAAAAAAATAGATAAGCAGCAATAGATAAGCAGCTAGCAGTACTAAATTACAGGGCTACATCGTGTGTATGAACAGAAAAGAAAATTCTAGATTTTTCAAAGTGATAACTTTTTTGACATTAGCCCACTAGCCATTAAGTCATTAATATCTTATCACTGTATATCTATGTAGAATAATAATTTGGTTTTAAGAACTTAAAAGTAGAAAACTATGAACTTTTAACATAAGAACTATTTCACTTTTTTTGTTGTTTTTGCATTTTAGGAATTTTTTGATGATCTTGTATAGTGAACATGTGACTAAAACAAAACCTTACCATTATTTTTTCCCTATCAAACATAACAGGATCTTATTTAAGCTAGGTTCGTGATGATAGGTTGAGCTTCTCATACTATTTTTAATAAAATACTGCGTCCTTACTTTAATATAGGGAAGATACATTTTCAAGAAGGAAAATGCTGATATTATCTTGGTTATAAGCTTGCTGCTGAAATGATTTAGATAGTTTTCTCTTCCATACAATATCAGTATAAGGCCTTTCTTTTCAAGAAATGAATTATAGCTGATACTTCAAATCTCTTTTATCTGTATCTCTTAGTTGAGAAAAATGAGAAAACATAAATATTTATTCTATATAAACAGAACAGACGCAAGATGTAGATAAAAATGATCCATTATGGAGCAGTGAATAATTGCTTTTGTATCACCATTCGAAGAGAAAAGAGCATCAAGTATTTCTACCAGCTTTAAACCTGAGGATACCTAAAGTTACTGAGAAAATAAAAAATCTGTAATTTTATGTGTTTGGGATAATGTGTTTGTGGTTCAAGATGTTGCATTGATAATAAATTTAACATTGTTCTCTATAGCATACTTTGGAGGAAACTCAATAAAACTTTGCTTTGAGAACCATCTGTAGCAGCAAACCAACCACAACCCGCACCAAAAAAACTTTAAGAAATCCTAATGTAAAAATGATAAACAGTAAATCTATGTAAGTAAAGTATTCCTTTATTTTGCCATTTCTGATATCTAGATATTCAAAAGGTAACCACCAAAAAATGTGCAGGCAAATTCTCATACTCTGATAATTTGAGGAAATATGCTAGCATTTGTTTTCTTTCATGAAGCCGTAGTTTTACACATTTGGAGAGACTACATGGAAAGGAGAAGGCAATTAGAAACAGCAATATCATTAATAAAGTGACATAAGTATAAAAAATTATAGATGCTAGAAATAATTTTAAACTAGGTTTTAAAGAATGAAACACAAAAATACCTATAATCAGAGATTCACACACTACACTGATGCAAAATGAAGCTGATAATTTCAAAGAATGAAACCTGTACCTTGATTAAACCTCCTGGAAGAACTGTGTTTCAAATTATGCTCTTGATGAAATTCAGACTATTATATAACAAAATGCATGGAAAATTTTAAAATAACTTATTTTATATCAAAATGATAATATTTTTATTTTGTCTACATATGCCAAACATTATGAGCTCAATTAGATAATCACAGAAGTTACATAATACTTAAATAGGTGCTGTAAGATATTTAACCACAAACGTACATAAACAAGCACTGGACATTAATACTATATAGGAAAAAGACCAAAGGACTTGGAGACAGAAAGCCAAAGTCCTCATTGGTGGACCTGCCACTTATCATGGGTCTTCCACTATTCATTCACAAACCTCTTGGAACTCTAGATTTCTTTTTTTTTTTTTTTAACATCTTTATTGGAGTATAATTGTTTTACAATGGTGTGTCAGCCTCTGCCTTACAACAAAATAAATCAGTTACACATATACATATGTTCCCATATCTCGTCCCTCCTGCGTCTCCCTCCCTCCCACCCTCCCTATCCTACCCCTCTAGGTAGTCACAAAGCACCGAGCTGATCTCCCTGCGCTATGTGGCTGCTTCCCACTACCTATCTATTTTACGTTTGGTAGTGTATGTATGTCCATGCCACTCTCTCACTTTGGCACAGCTTACCCCTTCCCCTCCCCATATACTCAAGTCCATTCAATAGTAGATCTGTCTTTATTCCCGTCTTACACCTAGGTTCTTCATGACATTTTTTTTCTTTTTTCTTAGATTCCATATGTATCTGTTAGCATACGGTATTTATTTTTCTCTTTCTGACTTACTTCACTCTGTATGACACACTCTAGGTCCATCCACCTCACTACAAATATCTCAATTTCGTTTCTTTTTATGGCTGAGTAATATTCTATTGTATATATGTGCCATATCTTCTTTAACCATTCATCTGACAATGGACACTTAGGTTGCTTCCATGTCCTGGCTATTGTAAATAGAGCTGCAATGAACATTTAGGTACATGACTCTTTTGGAATTATGGTTTTTTCAAAGTATATGCCCAGTAGTGGGATGGCTGGGTCATATGGTAGTTCTATTTGTACTCTCTTTTTTTTTTTTTTTTTTTTTTTTTTGCGGTATGCGGGCCTCTCACTGTCGCGGCCTCTCCCGTTGCGGAGCACAGGCTCCGGACGCGCAGGCCCAGCGGCCATGGCTCACGGGCCCAGCCGCTCCGCGGCATGCGGGATCCTCCCGGACCAGGGCACGAACCCGTGTCCACTGCATCGGCAGGCGGACTCTCAACCACTGCGCCACCAGGGAAGCCCCTATTTGTACTTTCTTAAGGAATCTCCATACTGCTCTTGATAGTGGTTGTATCAATTTACATACCCACCAACAGTGCAAGAGTGCTCCCTTTTCTTCACACCCTCTCCAGCATTTATTATTTCTAGATTTTTTGATGATGGCCATTCTGACCAGTGTGAGATGATATTTCATTGTAATTTTGATTTGCATTTCTCTAATGATTAGATGTTGAGCGTTCTTTCATGTGTTTCTTGGCAATCTGTATATCTTCTTTGGAGAAATGTCTATTTAGGTTTTCTGCCTATTTTTGGATTGGGTTGTTTTTTGGTTAATGAGCTGCATGAGCTGCTTGTAAATCTTGGCGATTAATCCTTTTTCAGTTGCTTCATTTGCAACTATTTTCTCCCATTCTGAAGGTTGTCTTTTGGTCTTGTTTATGGTTTCCTTTGCTGTGCAAAAGCTTTTAAGTTTCATGAGGTCCCATTTGTTTATTTTGTTTTTATTTCCATTTCTGTAGGAGGTGGGTAAAAAAGGATCTTGCTGTGATTAATGTCATAGAGTGTTCTGCCTATGTTTTCCTCTAAGAGTTTGATAGTGTCTGGTCTTACATTTAGATCTTTAATCCATTTTGAGTTTATTTTTGTGTATGGTGTTAGGGAGTGTTCTAATTTCATACTTTTACATGTAGCTGTCCAGTTTTCCCAGCACCACTTATTGAAGAGGCTGTCTTTTCTCCACTGTATATTTTTGCCTCCTTTATCAAAGATAAGGTGACCATATGTGCATGGGTTTATCTCTGGGCTTTCTAACCTTCTCCATTGATCTGTATTTCTGTTTTTTGTGCCAGTACCATACTGTCTTGATTACTGTAGCTTTGTAGTATAGTCTGAAGTCAGGGAGCCTGATTCCTCCAGCTCCATTTTTTGTTCTCAATATTGCTTTGGCTATTCGGGGTCTTTTGTGTTTCCATACAAATAGTGAACTTTTTTGTTCTAGTTCTGTGAAAAATGCCAGTGGTAGTTTGATAGGGATTGCATTGAATCTGTAGATTGCTTTGGGTAGTAGAGTCATTTTCACAATGTTGATTTTTCCAATTCAAGAACATGGTATATCTCTCTATCTATTTGTATCATCTTTCTTTCATCAGTGTCTTATACTTTTCTGCATAAAAGTCTTTTGTCTCCTTAGGTAGGTTTATTCCTAGGTATTTTATTCTTTTTGTGGCAATGGTAAATGGGAGTGTTTTCTTAATTTCACTCTCAGATTTTTCATCATTAGTGTATAAGAATGCCAAAGATTTCTGTGCATTAATTTTGTATCCTGCTATTTCACCAAATTCATTGATTAGCTCTAGTAGTTTTCTGGTAGCATCTTTAGGATTCTGTATGTAGAGTATCATGTCATCTGCAAACAGTGACAGCTTTACTTCTTTTTTCCAATTTGGATTCCTTTTATTTCTTTTTCTTCTCTGATTGTTGTGGCTAAAACTTCCAACACTGTGTTGAATACGAGTGGTGAGAGTGGGCAACCTTGTCTTGTTCCTGATCTTGGTTTTCAGTTTTTGGTTTCAGTTTTTCACCATTGAGGACAATGTTGGCTGTGGGTTTGTCATATATGGCCTTTATTATGTTGAGGAAAGTTCCCTCTATGCCTACTTTCTGCAGGGTTTTCATCATAAATGAGTGTTGAATTTTGTCAAAAGCTTTCTCTGCATAGATTGATATGATCATATGGTTTTTCTCCTTCAATTTGTTAATACAGTGTATCGCGTTGATTGATATGCATACATAGAAGAATCCTTGCATTCCTGAACAAACCCCATTTGATCATGGTGTATGATCCTTTTAATGTGCTGTTGGATTCTGTTTGTTAGTATTTTGTTGAGGATTTTTGCATCTATGTTCATCAGTGATATTGGCCTGTAGTTTTCCCTCTTTGTGACCTCTTTGTCTGGTTTTGGTATCAGGGTGATGGTGGCCTCGTAGAATGAGTTTGGGAGTGTTCCTCCCTCTGCTATATTTTGGGAGAGTTTGAGAAGAATAGGTGTTAGCTCTTCTCTAAATGTTTGACAGAATTCTGCTGTGAAGCCATCTGGTCCTGGGCTTTTGTTTGTTGGAAGATTTTTAATCATAGTTTCAATTTCAGTGCTTGTGATTGGTCTGTTCATATTTTCTATTTCTTCCTGGTTCAGTTTTGGCACGTTGTGCATTTGTAAGAATTTGTCCATTTCTTCCAGGTTGTCCACATTTTATTGGCATAGAGTTGCTTGTAGTAATCTCTCATGATCCTTTGTATTTCTGCAGTGTCATTTGTTACTTCTCCTTTTTCATTTCTAATTCTATTGATTTGAGTCTTCTCCCCTTTTTATTGATGAGTCTGGCTAATGGTTTATCAATTTTGTTTATCTTCTCAAAGAACCAGCTTTTAGTTTTATTTAGCTTTGCTATTGTTTCCCTCATTTCTTTTTCATTTATTGCTGATCTGATCTTTATGATTTCTTTTCTTCTGCTAACTTTAGGGGTTTTTTTTTGTTTTTCTTTCTCTAATTGCTTTAGATGCAAGGTTAGGTTATTTGAGATGTTTCCTGTTTCTTAAGGTAGGATTGTATTGCTATGAACTTCCCTCTTAGAACTGCTTTTGCTGCATCCCATAGGTTCTGTGCCGTCGTTTCTCCATTGTCATTTGTTTCTAGGTATTTTTTGATTTCCTCTTTGATTTTTTCAGTGATCATTTTGTTACTAAGTACTGTATTGTTTAGCCTCCATGTGTTTGTATTTTTTACAGATTTTTTCCTGTAATTGATATGTAGTCTCATAGCGCTCTGGTCAGAAAAGATACTTGATATGATTTCAATTGTCTTAAATTTACCAAGGCTTGATTTGTGACCCAAGATATGATCTATCCTGGAGAATGTTCCATAAGCACTTGAGAAAAATGTGCATTCAGTTGTTTTCGGATGGAATGTCATATAAACATCAAGTCCATCTTTTTTAATGTATCATTTAATGCTTGTGTTTTCTTATTTATTTTCATTTTGGATGATCTGTCCAGTGGTGAAAGTGGTGTGTTAAAGTCCCCTACTATGATGGTGTTACTGTCGATTTCCACTTTTATGGCTGTTAGTATGTGCCTTATGTACTGAGATGCTGCTATGTTGGATGCATAAATATTTACAACTGTTATATCTTCTTATTGGATTCATCTCTTGATCATTATGTAGTGTCCTTCTTTGTCTCTTGTAATAGTCTTTATTTTAAAGACTATTTTGTCTGATATGAGAATTGCTACTCCAGCTTTCTTTCGATTTCCATTTGCATGAAATATCCTTTTCCATCCCCTCACTTTCAGTCTGTATGTGTCCCTAGGTCTGAAGTGGGTCTCTTGTAGACAGCATATATATGGGTCTTGTTTTGGTATCCATTCAGCCAGTCTGTGTCTTTTGGTTGGAGCATTTAATCCATTTATATTTACAGTAATTATTGATATGTATGTTCCTATTCCCATTTTCTTAATTGTTTTGGGTTTGTTATTGTAGGTCTTTTTCTTCTCTTGTGTTTCTTGCCTAGAGAAGTTCCTTTAGCATCTGTTGTAAAGCTGGTTTAGTGGTGCTGAACTCTCTCAGCTTTTGCTTGTCTGTAAAGGTTTTAATTTCTC
Organism: Kogia breviceps; assembly: GCF_026419965.1. Taxonomy (NCBI): domain Eukaryota; kingdom Metazoa; phylum Chordata; class Mammalia; order Artiodactyla; family Physeteridae; genus Kogia; species Kogia breviceps. The sequence goes on along the minus strand of NC_081318.1, from coordinate 64,591,945 downwards.
CATCAAATTTGAATGAGATCCTCGCTGGGTAGAGTAATCATGGTTGTAGGTTTTTCTCCTTGATCACTTTAAATATGTCCTGCCACTCCCTTCTGGCTTGCAGACTTTCTGCTGAAAGATCAGCTGTTAACCTTATGGGGATTCCCTTGTGTTTTATTTGTTGTTTTTCCTTTGCTGCTTTTAATATGTTTTCTTTGTATTTAATTTTTGATAGTTTGATTAATGTGTGTCTTGGCGTGTTTCTTCTTGGATTTATCCTGTATGGGACTCTCTGTGCTTCCGGGATTTGATTAACTATTTCCTTTCCCATATTAGGGAAATTTTCAACTATAATCTCTTTAAATATTTTCTCAGTCCCATTCTTTTTCTCTTCTTCTTCTGGGACCCCTATAATTGGAATGTTGGTGCATTAAATGTTGTCCCAGAGGTCTCTGAGACTGTCCTCAGTTCTTTTCATTCTTTGTTCTTTATTCTGCTCTCCAGCAGTTATTTCCACTATTTTATCTTCCAGGTCACTTATCCATTCTTCTGCCTCAGTTATTCTATTGATCCCTTCTAGAGTATTTTTAATTTCATTTATAGTGTTGTTCATCATTGCTTGCTTCCTCTTTAGTTTTTCTAGGTCCTTGTTAAATGTTTCTTGCATTTTCTCTATTCTATGTCCAAGATTTTGGATCATCTTTACTATCATTATTCTGAATTATTTTTCATGTAGACTGTCTATTTCCTCTTCATTTGTTAGGTCTGGTGGGTTTTTACCTTGCTCCTTCATCTGCTATGTGTTTTTCTGTCTTTTCATTTTGCTTATCTTACTGTGTTTGGGGTCTCCTTTTTGCAGACTGTAGGTTCATAGTTCCCATTGTTTTTGGTTTCTGTCCCCAGTGGCTAAGGTTGGTTAAGTGGGTTGAGTAGGCTTCCTGGTGGAGGGGACTAGTGCCTGTGTTTTGGTGGCTGAGGCTGGATCTTGTCTTTCTGGTGGGCAGGTCCACGTCTGGTGGTACATTTTGGGGTGTCTGTGGCCTTATTATGATTTTAGGCAGCCTCTCTGCTAATGGGTGGGGTTGTGTCCCTGTCATGCTAGTTGTTTGGCATAGGGTGTCCAGCACTGTAGCTTGCTGGTCATTGAGTGAAGCTGGGTCTTGGTGTTAGGATGGAGATCTCTGGGAGATTTTCGCCGTTTAATATTACGTGGAGCGGAGAGGTCTCTTGTGGACGAGTGTCCTGGAGTTGGCTCTCCCACCTCAGTGGCACAGCCCTGACGCCTGGCTGGAGCACCAAGAGCCTGTCCTCCACCCGGCTCAGATTAAAAGGTAGAAAAAAATGAAAGAACAAAAGAAACAGAGAGAGAGAGAAAGAAAGGAGAAAGAAAGAAAGAGGATAAAATAAAATAAAGATAAAATAAAATTAAACTAAGAAAACAAAATTTTTTAAGTAAAAAAAAAAAAAAAAAAAAAAGGATGTACAGAACCCTAGGACAAATGGTGAAAGCAAAGCTCTACAAACAAAATCTCACACAGAAGCATACACATACACACCCAGAAAAAGAGGAAAAGGGAAAAAAATAGTCTATCTTGCTCCCAAAGTCCACCTCCTCAATTTGGGATGATTCGTTGTCTATTCAGGTATTCCACAGATGCAGGGTACATCAAGTTGATTGTGGAGATTTAATCCGCTGCTTCTGAGGCTGCTGGGAGAAATTTCCCTTTCTCTTCTTTGTTCGCATAGCTCCCGGGGTTCAGCTTTGGATGTGGCCTCACCTCTGCATATAGTGTCACCGGAGGGTGTCTGTTCTTCGCTCATTCAGGACGGGGTTAAAGGAGCAGCTGATTCGGGGGCTCTGGCTCACTCAGGCCAGGGGGAAGGAGGGGCACAGAGTGCAGGGCGAGCCTGCAGCGGCAGAGGCCAGCATGACGTTGTAGCAGCCTGAGGCGCACCGTGCGTTCTCCTGAGGAAGTTGTCCCTGGATCACAGGACCCTGGCAGTGGCGGGCTGCACAGGCTCCCGGGAGGAGAGGTGTGGATGGCGACCTGTGCTCACCCACGGGCTTCTTGGTGGCGGCAGCAGGAGCCTTAGCGTCTCATGCCCATCTCTGGGGTCCGTGTTGATAGCTGCGGCTCACGCCCATATCTGGAGCTCCTATTAGTGGCGCTCTTAATCCCCTCTCCTCACGCACCAGTAAACAAAGGGAAGAAAAAGTCTCTTGCCTCTTTGGCAGTTCCAGACTTTCTCCCAGACTCCCACCTGGCTAGCTGTGGTGCACTAACTCCTTCAAGCTGTGTTCACGCTGCCAACCCCAGTCCTCCCTGGGATCCAACGGAAGCCCGAAAGCCCGAGCCTCAGTTCCCAGCCCCTGCTCAACCCAGCGGGTGAGCAGACAAGCCTCTCACGCTGGTGAGTGCTGGTTGGCAGCAATGCTCTGTGCAGGATCTCTCCGCTTTGCCCTCCACACCCGTTGCTGCGCTCTCCTCCGTGGCTCCAAAGCTTCCCCCCTTCACCACCCCCAGTCTCCGCCCCTTAAGGGGCTTCCTAGTGTGTGGAAACCTTTCCTCCTTCACAGCTCCCTCCCACTGGTGCAGGTCCCATCCCTATTCTTTTATCTCTGTTTTTTCTTTTGCCCTACCCAGGTACGTGGGGGAGTTTCTTGCCCTTTGGGAGGTCTGAGGTCTTCTGCCAGTGTTCAGTGGGTGTTCTGTAGGAGCAGTTCCACGTGTAGATGTATTTGTGATGTATCTGTGGGGAGGAAGGTGATCTCCGCGTCTCTCTTCTGCCATCTTCCTAAAACCTGTCTAGATTTCTTAACTAGTGATAACCATGAGGGAAAAAAGGTCTAACGGAATTTGACCAGTTGAGCTGTAATTTTATAAAGTCACTTCTAGATTTAAATTCTAAGATTCCACTATTTTAAATGAATGAGAAGTAAACCATTATGAATAAGACTCAAGGTGAAACTCATATTTTCCTCAAATAACCTTGGGGAACAAACTCTCTCCCTGGGTAAATGCTTTATAATTCTAACAAACTGAATCTTTAAGTAGATGTTACTTTTTTATGTAAGCCTGAGCATATCTGCAGTATCTACTGACCTCTTTTATTAGCAATAATATAATATCATATGAAATTCAACACTAAGAGCCTGAGTTAAAAATTGAGATGCTAGAAAATAAGTATTCACATAATCCTCTGTTGAAAAAACCATGAAATAGTACTATTTCCATATATGATTCCATATTAATCTAGAAACCATAGGTTATAAGTCTATAATCAAATTTATACATGATCCTATTTTTCTCAATCATTTTTGACAACTATTATATAAAGAGCTTCTCTAAGTTCTTAGACATCTCTTATCCTTTGGGTTATGAAAAATCAAACACACATGCAACAGAATAGTTTGGTTTTGCTCACAAATCCGGATAAAAACATGGGATTAATAACAACAGTAATAATTATAATAATAATCAGGATGGCATGCATTACAATTTATAAAGAATTTAATGGGCCAGTAATTATGCTAGGCATTCTACATATGCTAGTCTCTGATGTTCAGAACTTGCCTACACAATATTACCTTTACTTTACTGATGAGGAAATACAAACTCAGAAGGCTTAAGGAATTTGCTGCAGAGTGGTAAAGCGACTAAGTGGAGGAGCAGATATTCAAATCCAGGTCTATCTGATTATAAACCTGATGGTCCACAGGCATATTTTACTTAAGTTCAATTTTACAAAAACTGACATATAAAAAAAAGGTTTAACTCACAGATAATAAACATAAAAGAAAACAATATTGGCTTCTTGACATTTATATGAGAAGACTGACTGTATACAAGAGATGTTTCCCAGGAATTGAACATTTCAGTGTCAGTAAGTACTTGTGAACAATTTCAAATAATGCCAAAATCTGCAGTGTACTGCCATTTTACTAGTACGAAGCCTTTCATTTTATCATAAAGTACAGAAATATCAATCCTATTATATGAACCTCTTTCAAATCCTATTATTTAAACCTCTTTTCTTGAACTCTTAGTTTCTTTAAATACTTCTACGTAGAATATTCTTGTAGTTTGTCCATTGCATGGTAAAAAAAAAAAAAAGGAAAAGGAAATTTACAAATCTATAGCTCATCGTTGCTGAACAATGAAAGATCACAACATAAAAGCTTGAAAAATATCTACACAAAATTAAGAATGTAAGGAAAATGTTACCTCCTCCTAGATTGTATTTTCTTCTGTATCTATTCATATACATAGACACCTAGCAAAAATATAGGCCTGTATGTCACGATCTACTGTAACAACTCTAGTCTAGATGAAATCTGGGTTTAGTGAGTTTAGTGAGTTGTTTTAAAAGTGAAATTTAATTAAAAAGAATAAAATCAGGTACATCACACATAGTGAGGATAACAAAGTAAGTTTTGTTTTAGTGTAGAGTCTGTATATATATGTACATATATATGTATATATGTAGAGTGTGTATATGTATATGTTTATGATAGAGTCTTGTAAAGAGTAGGGGGTGTGTGAAGGGCTATGTGTAGAGATGTACATTGGAACATCTGTAGGAAGGTATGTGGGGGTGTGTACAGGGGTATGAGAAGGTTGATGTATGTGTATAATCATGTATATGAATGTGTATAGGGTCCTCATAAGCCAGGTTATCCCCACACAGAGACAGGAATGTAGAAGTCAATGTGTGGACTTGCTGATCACAACGATACATTAGTACATTATTAGGAATAGTACATTAAGTCATATCCTATGGAAAATGTTACTCAACTCTCATCAATTCTGTTTTGATTTACTATACCTTTTGTACCTTAAAAGGTTCAAAAAATTACTTGTCATATATTTCATTTTTTGTAATTTATTTTTCATTTCTTTTGGAAACAAAGCTAAATGCCTGGCATGCTCCAGACATCTGCCTTTTAACATTTTAAATTTAAATTACCTATATTTAGGGTTAGTTTAAAATAGATACATTCTTTATTTAAATGTATTACAACTTTGTAAAATCCTTTAAGTTTGATTTCAAACCAAAGGCTGATAACTTCTCTTTGTCTTTAATTTCCTCTCAATATGAGGTTCATAAGAGGGTGACAATTAGTTAACTTCATTAGGCTAACTTGATCATGTTCTCCCTTAGGTCAATATGTAAAGTTACTCAAATAACAGAGCTTAAAAAATTAATCTTCCTATACAATGAAAATAATACTAAATCATTATTAAATACCTCAATATCAGAAGAAATAAGTGAGTATACATTGAAATAAATATAGTGACTAAAAGGTTAAATATGGGTAAATGCTCAATTTTTAATAACAGTAACAACACAAATTACTTAAACATTTTCTCTTAGTATGACTCATTAATAAATCTGTAATTTTAAAATAAATTCTTTGCTAGGGACAAATTTTGCTTTAAATTACTCAAAACTAAAAAATACTTAGAAATGAATGACAACAAAAATAGGACGACCCAAAACCTATGGGATGCAGGAAAAGCAGTTCAAAGAGGGAAGTTTATAGCAATTCAAACTCACCCCAAGAAACAATTCAAATAAACAATCTGCCCTACACCTAAAGCAACTAGAGAGAGAAGAACAAAGAAAACCCAAAGTCAGTAGAAGGAAAGAAATCATAAATATCAGAGCAGAAATAAATGGAACAGAAATGAAGAAAACAACAGCAAAGATCAATAAAACTAAAAGTTGGTTCTTTGAGAAGATAGACAAAATTGATAAACCCTTAGCCAGTCTCACCAAGAAAAAAAGGGAGAGGATGCAAATAAATAAAATTAGAAATGAAAAGGAGAAATCACAACTGACACTGCAGAAATACAAAGGATTATAAGAGACGACTACAAACAACTATACACCAATAAAATGGACAAGCACGAAGAAATGGACAAATTCTTGGAAAGTTACAATTTTCCAAGACTGAACCAGGGAGAGTTAGAAAATATAAACAGACCTATCACAAGTAACGAAATTGAAACTGTAATTAAAAATCTTCCAATAGACAAAAGTCCAAGACTAGATGGCTTCACAAGTGAATTCTACTAAACATTTAGAGAAGAGCTAACACTGATCCTTCTCAAACTCTTCCAAAAGTTGCAGAGGAAGGAACACTCCAAATTCGTTCTATGAAGCCACCATCACCCTGATGCCAAAACCAGAAAAAGCTATGACAAAAATAGAAAATTATAGACCAATATCAATGATGAACATAGATGTAAAAATCCTGAATAAAATACTAGCTAACAGAATCTAACAACATATTAGAAGGATCATACACCATGATCAAGTGGGATTTATCCCAGGGATGTAGGGATTCTTCAATACACACAAATCAATCAATGTGATAAACCATATTAACTAATTACAGAATAAAAACCATATGATCATCTCAATAGATGAAGAAAAATCTTTTGACAAAATTCAACACCCATTTATGATAAAAACTCTCCAGAAAATGGGCACAAAGGGAACCTACCTCAACATAATAAAGGCCATATATGACAAACCTGCAGCAAAGATCATACTCAATGGTGAAAAACTGAAAGCATTTCCACTAAGATCAGGAACAAGACAAGGATGTCCACTCTCGCCACTCTTATCCAACATAGTTTTGGAAGTCCTAGACACGGCAAGCAGAGAAGAAAAAGAAATAAAAGGAATACAAATTGGAAAAGAAGAAGTAAAACTGTGACTGTCTGCAGCTGACATAATACTATACATAGAAAATCCTAAATATGTCACCAGAAAACTACTAGAACTAATCAATGAATTTGGTAAGGTTGCAGGATATGAAATTAATGCACAGAAATCTCTGGCATTCCTATATACTAACAACAAAAAATCAGAAAGAGAAATTAAACAATCCCATTTACCACTGCAACAACAAGAATCAAATACCTAGGAATAAACCTACCTAAGGAGGTGAAAGACCTGTACCCAGAAAACTATAAAACGCTGATGAAGGAAATCAAAGATGACATAACAGATGGAGAGTATACCATGTTCTTGGACTGGAAGAATCAATATTGTGAAAATGACTATACTACCCAAAGCAATCTACAGATTCCACGCAATCCCTATCAAATTACCAATGGCATTCTTCACAAAATTAGAACAAAAAATTTTACAATTTGTATGGAAACACAAAAGACCCTGAATAGCCAAAGCGATCTTGTGAAAGAAAAATGGAGCTAGAGGAATCAGGCTCCCCAACTTCAAACTATACTACAAATCTTCAGTAATCCAGACAGTATGGTACTGGCACAAAAACAGAAATATAGATCAATGGAACAGGATAGAAAGCCCAGAGATAAACCCATGCACATATGGTCACATAATTTATGACAAAGGAGGCAAGAACATACAATGGAAAAGAGAGCCTCTTCAATAAGTGGTGCTGGGAAACTAGACAGTTACATGTAAAGAATGAAATTAGAACACTACCTGATACCATACACACAAATAAACTCCAAATGGATTAAAGACCTAAATGTAAGGCCAAACACGATAAAACTTTTAGAGGAAAACATAGGAAAAACACTCTTTGACATAAACCACAGCAAGATCCTTTTTGATCCACCTCCTAGAGGAATGAAAATAAAAACAAAAATAAACAAATGGGACCTAATGAAACTTAAAAGCTTTTGCAAAGGAAACCATAAACAAGACGAAAAGACAACCCTCAGAATGGGAGAAAATATTTGCAAATGAAACAACTGACAAAGGATTAATCTCCAAAATATGCAGATAGCTCATGGAGCTCAATATGAAAACACAAACAACCTAATTAAAAAATGGGTGGAAGGGGCTTCCCTAGTGGCGCGGTGGTTGAGAGTCTGCCTGCCAATGCAGGGGACACGGGTTTGTGCCCTGGTCCGTGAAGATCCCACATGCCGCGGAGCGGCTAGGCCCATGAGCCATGGCCACTGAGCCTGTGCGGACTGGAGCCTGTGCTCTGCAACGGGAGAGGCCACAACAGTGAGAGGCCCGTGTACAGCAAAAAAAAAAAAAAAAAAAAGGGTAGAAGACCTAAATAGACATTTCACCAAGGAAGACATACAGATGGCCAAGAGGCACATAAAAAGATGCTCAACATCATTAATTATCAGAGAAATGCAAATCAAGTACAATGAGGTATCACTTCAAAGCAGTCAGAATGGCCATTATCAAAAAATCTAGAAACAATAAATGCTGGAAAGGGTGTGGTGAAAAGGCAACCCTCCTGCACTGTTGGTGGGAATGTAAATTGATACAGCCACTATGGAAAACAGTATGGAGATTCCTTAAAAAACTAAAAATAGAACTACTATATGACCCAGCAATCTCACTACTGGGCATATACCCTGAGAAAACCATAATTCAAAAAGAGACATGTACCACCATGTTCACTGCAGCACTATTTACAATAGCCAGGATGGGGAAGCAACCTAAATGTGCATCGACAGATGTATGGATTAAGAAGATGTGGCATATATATACAATGCAATATTACTCAGCCATAAAAAAATGAAATTGAGTTATTTGTAGTGAGGTGGATGGACCTAGAGTCTGTCATACAGAGTGAATTAAGTCAGAAAGAGAAAAACAAATACCATATGCTAAAGAATACATATGGAATCTAAAATAAATCGTACTGATGAACGCAGCAGCAGGACAGGAATAAAGACATAGACATAGAGAAAGGAGTTGAGGATACAGGAGTATGGGGAAGGGGAAGGTGGGGCAAAGTGACAGTAGCATCGACATATATACACTACCAAATGTAAAATACATAGCTAGTGGGAAGCGGCCACATAGCACAGGGAGATCAGCTTGGTGCTTTGCAACAACCTAGTGGGGTGGAATAGGGAGGTTGGGAGGGAGGCTCAAGAGGGAGGGGATATGGGGATGTATGTATGCATATGGCTGATTCAGTTTGTTGTACAACAGAAACTAACACAGCATTATGAAGCAATTATACTCCAATAAAGATGTATTAAAAAGTAAATAAAATAAAAATTCTTTGCCAGGGACAAAATTTGCTTTAAGTTAACTCAAAACTAATAGCTTTCTATTGTTAATTCCAGTGAGGCTGAAAGAACCAATCTAAAAAAACTTCCTGCTGTAAAACAAAATTTTTCTCATATACATTTTGAATATAAAAGCAACAATAATACTTTTTCACAGATATTCCTGCTCCCTGAATTTTTTGTAATAAGAATATCTTCAAGCTTTTGGCTTCATTAGATTTTTTAAACTCATATATATGGGAAAAATAAAATATTTGTTCTAAAAACAACATTCTCGGGCTTCCCTGCTGGCGCAGTGGTTGAGAGTCCACCTGCCGATGCAGGGGACGTGGGTTCGTGCCCCGGTCTGGGAAGATCCCACATGCCGCGGAGCGGCTAGGCCCGTGAGCCACAGCTGCTGAGCCTGTGCGTCCGGAGCCTGTGCTCCGCAACGGGAGAGGCCACAAAAGTGAGAGGCTCGCGTACCGCAAAAAAAATAATAATAATAAAAATAAAAACAACTTTTTCCCCAAGCTGTAAAAGCAGTAAAAATATTACAACCGTATGTTTCTGTCTGGATTACTAGGGCTCCAAAATCACTTGTGCCATGGGCTCCAAATTCACTTAAAAAGGAGTACAATTTTTGAAAAGAAAGTTTTTATATTTTATGGCTCAAGTCAAGGAGTTAACGTTTTAGTGACAGTGAACCAAATGAAAATGGAGCTTGTATCTAAAAAATAGAAATCTTCAAGTTGTAAAAATAACAAAATGCTTGTAGTGGTTATTCCCTGAATGATTTTTATTTTCATCTTTATATATTATTCTATAATAAGCACATATGCTTAACTTTCAAAAAGGTAATTAAAATTATGACCATTTACCATAGACATCATAGACTAAACAAAATCTTTTCATCTTAATACCTAAATATCTAGACAAGTTACAATGAAGAAACAAAAAATTTCTCAGTCTCATATATCTAACCTTACATTTATATCTACTCATTGACCTTTTTTAGCTTTTATATATAAAACATTTGCAATATACAGTGTGATTCACATGGCTACTAATGGTAAACGCACTTCTGAAAGTTTTCAACACTTTCTAGGATCCTATAATAATGGAATATGGCAAAAGGTATGCTGATCCTCCACTGTTGTCTTGTTTTTTAAGGAAAAAATAACCGTGCAAAAGATTTAAACATTAAAAAGGAAAATGTAATCCGTGTTTCACTTGTGAATGCTGACATGAAATTTCTGCGAATCTGGCTTCATACATAGTACAGAATACTTTACTATCTTAGTTGTATTATTTGTGGGTCAAAAGTGAATAAATATGCTAGAATAAAGAGAACAAAAACAGCCCACAAAGGCAAAAGGACTAATCCTGATTTTTCAGCCCAAATAAAAATGAAGAGCCCTTACTCCTTCCAGCTTGCACCTTGAAAAAGATTATTTGTAATTAAAATGCCGACAGAGAACTATTTAGCAGCAGCATTGCCACTGAGGCATACAATATATTTGATGCTATGGAAGTCATAACAGCTGCTAACTGTACTCAGCCTCACACTGACCTTAATATGTCATGAAAAATGAAGGACTTTACAATATAAGAAATGCAAATAGAACTGATTTTACAAAGAAAGGACAAGAAGCTAGGTTTGAAATAAGATGGTGGGCAACTTAAACTGTTGTCAACAATGTTACTTATGTGAAGCAAAAGATTACCAATTATTTTTTCCACCATCCCCCCACCTCTGTGTTTTTAATACCCCATTGACTTTAACAAGACAGGTCTGAATGTATCATTAGTTAATTCTTTATCAGTTTTCATATATCATCCTTTACCTTGGCCAGCTGAAAATTATGCAAGCTATATTAGCTTTAAACAAGCTCTGAATCAGGCTAGAACTGGTTTTTGAATTAAAGAGCCTTCAGTATATTACAAGGTGCTGTCATTTTATTACCTCAATCAATTCGGTGTGGCCTGAGGTGGAAGGAAATGAATACTGTCTTCATTTGCAATGGGTTTATCTCTTACAGCAGGCTCTGGAAACGTAACTGCAGCAATGAATTGAAAGCTAAAGTTACATTTAACATTACCAACGCAGGAAATTGTTGCTCCTTAAAAAGTTGGAGTTTCAAAGGAAAAAAAGATGTTTCTATACTGTGAAAACTATACAAAAAATTAACACTTGATTAAAATTAAATTTTATAGAATACTGAAGAAATATAAAGCCAACATTCTATTAAAATAATTTTAAATGGTCCTCAGATAAAGAAAAAAATAAAAACACAATGGATGTGCTATTCTCAATGTTTCAGAAATACTAGACATAAATGTATATTTCATCTTTATCTTATGAAATGAAAATGAAATGAAAACTTTTCATTTCTTTTTCCTGTGCAACTAAATAGAAAAGTGAATTAGGTATTAGGTTCACTGTCATTGTTACTAGACTCTAAACCACTGATAAAAGAGCCAAAAAAAAAGCCCTAACAAGTAGGTATTATTTACTGCTGTCTCCATTTTTTAAAGTGAGCAAATGAGGTACAGAGACATTAAGTCACTTGCCCAAATTTACACAGTTACCTAGATAATTTGATTCCAAGTCTATTCTTTTTTTTTTTTTTTTTTGTGCGGTACACGGGCCTCTCACTGTTGTGGCCTCTCCCGTTGCGGAGCACAGGCTCCAGACGCACAGGCTCAGCGGGCGTGGCTCACAGACCTAGCTGCTCCGCGGCATGTGGGATCTTCCCGGACCGGGGCACGAACCCATGTCCCCTACGTCAGCAGGCGGACTTTCAACCACTGCGCCACCAGGGAAGCCCCACAAGTCTATTCTTAAAGGAGACTATTTGACTAAGAGTACAGGGACACCAAGTACATCTAAGAGACAAATTTTTCAGGAAACTGTACCAGAAGTAGTAATGAGGGACATGGATGAGGGAAGGAATAAAATCAAGTTCAGAGACTTAGAAGAGTATGTCAAGTGAAGACAGAGGTGGGTTCCAGTGACAATAGACAAACCAGCACATTTATGTGCAAGTACTCATATAACACGCATATAACACAGAATGCGTTTAGTCTTTGACAAAGTTTAATCAGAGGACTATGTGTTGCTCTGCCTAATCAATCACTGTGTACCCTTCCATAGTTTGAGTTTACTCATGATTTGCAAAATGATTTTAGACATCTATATTTTAGCACTAAATTTGTTTTTAATTACTGAATAGATTTAATGACAATATAAAATAATTTCTGAAGTGCTCAGTGATAGATTAATAAATGACTGTAAAAAGAGCACTAACTGGCACTAACCTAGTCATTGCTCTGCCATTAACTAGCTGTGTAAACCTGAGATTAACAAGAGGTTACTTCTGTGAGTCTTACTTCTCTTAACTGTAAAATAAAGCACTTTGACCAGATAATATTGTTCAAATTATTTAATGCTACAAGTGGTAGTAAAATCAGTTTAGTGGAGACTGATCAGCATTTTTTAATGTAAGAGGAAAAGAACAAAAATTATCAGCATGCTTTTTATTCTGTAAAATCTTTAGGTTATATGTAGCAAACTATATAAAATAAATCTCTGACTGAAAAAGCTTGTGAATCACTGGTCTAAATAATGTCTCCTCTCCTGATCCCTAACATCCTCTAAAAGGGCACCAAACAGAACTTCGGTGGTTACAAATTCATGGTATAATATTTGTAACCCTTTATGATATGGTCTCCATCTACCCTCCCAACTACTTGCTTTGCATTAAAAACATATTAGCTGAAAAGACTACATTTTCTCCATTGAATTGCCTTTACTCCTTTGCCAAAGATTGGGTTACTACATATACATGGGTCTGTTTCTGGGCTGTCTATTCTGTTCCACTGATCTATGTCTATTCTTTTGCCTATACCATACTGCTTTGGTTACTGTAGCTTTATAGTTAAGTCTTGAAGTCAGATAGTTTCAGTCCTCCAACTTTGTTCTTCTCCTTCAATACTGTCTTAGCTATTCAAGTACTTACATCTTTCCATATAAACTTTAGATCTGTTTGTCAATATCAACAAAATAACTTGCTAGGAATCTGACTGGGTTTGCACTGAATCTATTGTTGAAGTTGGGAAGAAGTGTCATCTTGAGAGTATCAAGTAAAGTCTATCTATGTACATGGAATATTTCTCCATTTGATTTTGATTTATTTCTCCATTTGATATTAATTTATTTCTTTGTAGTTTTCCTCATATGAATCTTGTACATATTTTGTTAGATTATATATAAGTATATGTGGGTTTTTTTTTGGTGCTAAGGAAATTGGTATTGTGTTTTAAATTTCAAATTCCAATTGTTCATTGCTGGATATAAAAAAGTAATTGACTTTTGAATATTAAAAATTGTATGTATATGTATAGCTGCAGAAACTAACACACCACTGTAAAGCAATCATACTCCAATAAAGATGTTAAGGAAAAAAAAGAAAAATTGGCATTGGTACACTTGGACATCCATGTGAAAAAAAGAAAAAAAAAAGAGTCTACATACTTATCTTATACTTTTCACAAAAATTAACTCAAAATGGTTCAGAAACCTAAATGTAAAATGCAAAACTATAAAGTTCCTAGAAGAAACAAGAGAAGATCTAGCTGACCATGGATTTGACCATGACTTCTTAGATACAAAAGAACCACCCATGAGAGAAAAAAATTAAGTTGAACCTCATTAAAATTAAAAACTTCTGAAACAGAAGCAACCTAAATGTCTATCAATGGATGAAGGGATAAAGAAGATGTGGCACATATATATATATATATATATATATGTGCCACATCTTCTTTACATACATATGGACAGCAATATGGATGGACCTTGAAGGTATTACTCTAGATGGAGAAAGACAAATACTCTATCATTTCACTCATATGTGTAATGTTAAAAAACAAACAAACAAAAAACAAATGAACAAACAAAACAAATTCACAGATACAGAGATCTGTATCTGTATCAGATATGACAAAGGATGGGCATCCAAAATATACAAAGAACTCTTAAAATTCAACAATAAGAAAACCAAATTAAGAAATGGGAAAAAGATCTGAGGAGACAGCTCACCAAAAAAGATATATAAATAGAAAATGAGCATACGAAAAGATGCTCAACATCATATGTCGCAAGGGAACTGCAAATTAAAACAATAATGAGCTATCACTACACATCTATTAGAATTGCTAAAAGCCAAAACACTGACAACACTAAATGCTGACAAGGATGTGGAGCAACAGGAACTCTCATTTATTGCTGGTGGGAATGCAGAATGGTACAGTTACTTTGGAAGACAGTTTGGCAGCTTCCTACAAAACTAAACATACTTTTACCATATGATCCAATAACCATGCTCCTTGGTTCTTCCCAAATGAGTTTATGTCCACACAGAAACCTGTACATGTATGTTTATAGCAGCTTTATTCATAATTGCCAAAACTTGGAAGCAACCAAGATTGTTGTATTATACAACAAACTAATTGTACTCATACATTTTCTCTCTCACCTTCAATAAATCAACTGGATAAATCAACTGTGGTGCATCCAAACATACTGTATGATTCCAACTATATGACATTCTGGAAAAAGAAAACTAAGGAAACAGTAAAAAGATCTGTGGTTGCCAGGGGTTTGGGAAAGGGAGGGAGGAGTAAATAGCTGGAGCATAGTGGATTTTGGGGGCAATAAAACTATTCTGCATGATACTGTAATGATGGATATAATTATACATATGTCAACACCTACAGAATGTACAACACCAAGAGTTAACCCTAATGTAAACTATGGACTTGGGGTGGTAATGACGTGTCATTGCAGGTTCATCAATGGTAACAAATGTAACACTGAGGTGCAGGATGTCACAAGTGGGGGAGGTTGTCTGTGCATCTGTGGGAACAGGTGATAAATGAAAACTCTCTGTATGGTCCACTCAATTTTGCTGTGAACGTAAAATGTAAAGGAAAAAAAAAGATGAAAGAAAGAAAGAAATGAGCTATCAAGCCATGAAAAAACATGGAGAAAAATGTATATTACTAAGTAAAAGAAGCCAATGTGAAAAGGCTATGTACTATGTAATTCCAACTATATGACATTCTGGAAAAGGCAAAAGTATGGAGACAGTAAAAAGATCTGTGACTGCCAGGGGTTTAAGGGGGAGGGAAGGAGGGGCAAATAGGTGGAACACAGGGGATTTTTAGGCAGTGAAACTATCCTCTTTGATACTGTAATGGTAGATATATGCTGTCACACATTTTTCAAAACCCACAGAATATACAACATAAAGAGTGAATCCTAATGTAAACTGTGGACATTAGTTAGTAATAATGTATTAATTGTCTCATTAATTGTAACAAATGTACCACACTAACACAAGATGTTAGTAACAGGGGAGACTATTACTACAGCTTCATATAATACAGGGGTGGGTGCAGGAATGAGGAGGCATATGGGGAACTCTGTACTTTCCACTCAATTTTTCTGTAAACCTAAAACTGTTCCAAAAAAGTCTATTTAAAAAACAAAAAGAAAAAAATTAAACATATTAGCATTTATTATTAGTATAATTACTGTTTTTCAAATTATTATGCAGTTTCCCCAATACAAATTGTACACATACTCCTTCTCTCCAAGGATTCCCCCTATGCTGCTGCTTCAAACACCGGAAGGGCCTTTGAAATATGGTAGCACGTGGTAGCATTATACTTTCCTGGCCTCTTAACATTATGTATAACTATATAATTTGTATGGAGTTAAATGTGTCAATTTCCAGATAGGATTTTAAAAGCCATTTTATAATTTGCCATATTTCCTGCTACAGTGCCTTGGACCACAGATGTTGAAATAAAACTGCCATCAGCTTCAGTCCTCAAGTGACTATGATGTACAGAGTTGCTCTGTCAACCTGTATTGTCATGTTACTTCCGTGAGAAATCAACTTCTGTTAGTTCACTGAAAATCTGGGATTTTTTTGTGTGTGCTGCTTAACCTAGCCTATCCTGACTTACATTCCTATAAATCCAACCTAATTTTCATAATTCCATTCAGATGTCACATTATCCACAATTTTTTTGATTCTTGGATCTGAAAGCAATGTTTCTAGTCTTCTAATTCTCAGTAGTTTATCTGTACCTTTTAATGGCATTTAACACTTTAAATCTTGTATTAACATTTTAAATCCTATAATTATATCCATACATGCCTTATCTATCCTATAGAACATAATTTTTTAAGGGTCAGAGTTATGTCTGATTATTTTAGTATATCTCAAGCACCTAGCAGAGTATGTGGCATACCTTTTGAATACTACACAGATTTTTTTCCTATGAGTTTCCTATTGCAGATTATATTGGTAGGTCCATCAAGACAAAGAAAATATCTGTATAAATAAAAGTTACTGTTTCTTATCAAATATGTTTCTTATCAAATGTTGTGTACAAAATATGAAACAGACATTTTCTTTCAGATTAGTTTTAAACTCTTAGACAACCCCAGTGTTCTTCATTCTGGAGAAGACAGTTTCTTTTTAATTTAAAACTATATCTCTATTCCAAGGAAATTTACTATAATCAATAGGTACTTTTAAATGTTAACAGAAATTTTGACTGATCTAGACAGAAACAATTCTAAGAAAGGATATTATTTTAAACTTGCTGAATAGATATTTTCTTATGTCTCTTATTGTAGGTCTTTTCTGCATATTTGGGTCATGGCTGGCAGAAATTTATGTTTCAGACATCCATCTGTTGTTTACCAAACAGCCTTGGGCATCTGAGGCAAAAACTACAAGCTGTACCACTTCTACTGCCATTCAGCGAAATCAAAGTTTAAAAAATAATTTCAGTCACAACACATAGGAAACAGGCTAGCAGTGAAGAACTACCAGGAGCAATTTTAAATCTATCTCTGAAAAAATTACATGCAACATTCAGGTTCCTTGTTTTCAAGGAATTATGAAAAATATTCTTCTGCCATAAGAGTTTGCAATCTAGTTGGTAAAAAGAGCCTAGACATAAAAAGATGAATAACAATACGAAGAAACATCTACCAAATGTCAAATGAATAGTCTAGCAAAATGCAAAAGAATTTTAGTATAGTCCTACGGATTGCTGGGAAAACTAGGTTTTAAGCTGAACATTCAATTAAACAAACAAACAAGCATGACACCCTGATAGTATCTGTAAAAGGGAGAGGAAAGGAAGGAGGGAGGCAGGGAGAGAGACAGAGACAGAGTTAGACTTATCTGGAATATTAGCATGGGGCCAGATTATAGATGGCTTTGAAAGTCAGGGATAAAACTCTGATGTCTGTCTTATAGTAGGGGACAATGAAGAACTCCTTCTTTGACTTTTCTAATCTGGAAGGACATGTGAAAAGTGATCTTTCAAAAAGACTGATTTGGAAAACTCTGTAGGAGGGCTTAATGAGAATAGAAACTTACATTCTGAAGAGAAAGATTTTGGGAATAAAGAGCAAAAGTAAGTAAGTGACATTTTTTTTTTCTTCTGAGAAAAGAAATGAGATGGAGGTATTTTGAAAGTAACAAAGGTTGAAGTAAGAAAAGTAACAAGGACTATTTCTAAGGTTGGGAGGAGATAAGATAAGGGTATGGCCCCTTTTTTCTCAGTGAAGAGAGTCATCTAGAAAAAAACGAGGGTGCTGTAAACACAACTGAGACTTGAGGTATGTGGCAAATATCTGAAGTAACTGCTCTAAGAAATCTGATCCAGGAGCTCATAAAAGACATCAGTGAGGCTTGGTTTAACTTAGGAGGCATAAAATTTGTGGTGAACCTAAGTCCATGAATTCCTCCAGTTATTTCTAGCCAAAAGGAAAAAAAAAAATTGAGATGAAACAACACAGTGGATCCAGAGAAAGGTGAGGAATTATAATAGAGGGTTCTAATGTTTTTTAAAAGTATCCATTAAAATGCCAAATCATAGCTTTAAAAGGGGGAGGGAGGTAAAATCAGAAAGAAGATGATGTCCTGGCATCTTGAGGAAGTGGTGGAAAGTATCTGAAAAAGTGGGAGAACTAAGAAAAAGATGATGATCTGAGTCACGATGATTGGGTATTTGACATTTTCACAGTAAAAGACTATTGGGTAGGTGACATTCTACCTCTCATAAACAGTCTAAAATTTCATTTTTAAAAGATATATACTGATAAAATACTTCAGAAAATATTTTCTTCAAAGCCTCACACACACAAAGATTGGTCTGGTAATTCATCAAAGGAGAAAGAAGCCTGAAGAATGAGGAAAGGTGAGATTGGAGAGGATTTCTTTAAAAGAGGTACTCTAGGGGAAGTCCCTATATAAGAGTCTTTCTGAAAAGTATTCAAAGTGTTTGTCCCTTAGGAGTTTCAGGGACACAGAGACTGGGTGGAGAGGCTTCTGAAGAGTACTCAGAGAACTTGTCCTCTAGGAGTTTTGAGGGACATAGAGTTGAGCTGGTGATGCATCTATATAGCTGAGCAGCAAAGATGCAGGGGGAATGACTGCTCTTCTGAGCTCACAGGCAAGGGGTTGCATGTGCTTACCTTAAGACCAATGAGAAAGACACGTGAAAGGGAGCAAGACTCTGTTGTCTAGAAAGGGATCTGGGCCAAAGAGGACAGCCTAGTGGGAGTGGGGTGATGCCGATCAGAGAGGAGCCAAAAGGGACTTACGTTCAGAAAATGAGTTACAGGCAACCCACAATAGAACACATCTCTCACTTCAAGGGAACAGCAGGTAGGAAAGCCCTAGCAATGAGAAATCAGTAAAAACCCACAGAAGGAAGCAGGGACAAGAGTCAAACTCAAGTATGTGCCCCTTCCAAACTACAGATTTCCCAGTTTGAAGCAGGTCTGAGCTGGTGAGAGAAGAAGCTTTGAACTGGTTGAAAGACTGAAACCTTGATATTAAATTGGACTAGATTTTTGATATTGGAAAAGAAGACTAATAATACCTCAGAAGACTGGAAAACCCATGAGTCACTCAAAAAAAGAAAATCCATCAGAGCTTGTTTAAAGGCACAGGGATGAAAGAATTAAGTTGCTTTCTATGTGCATCTTGTCTTGAATTCAGGAACAAAATTTACATAGATTGGAATAAAAAAGGAAAATTAGTCTTTTAAAATAGTAGTATGGGACTTCCCTGGTGGTCCAGCGGTTAGGACTCCATGCTCCCAATGCAGGGGGCCCAGGTTAGATCCCTGGTCAGGGAAGTAGATCTGGCATGTGGTCTCTTCCACAATTAAGAGCCCGCATGCCACAACTAAAAGATCCCGTGTGCTGCGACTAAGGATCTTGCATGCCACAACTAAGGATCTGTGTCCATGTGTCCTGGCACAGTCAAATAAATAAATAAATAAAGCGTCTTAAAAAAACAGTAATCTGGATAGTCCTTAAAGCATTTAATATAGAGAACGGATAAGACCATTTCTATTGTCTCCTTTTATTTAAATTAATTTTGTTTAAAGGGGTCAGTTTCAGACTGCAGGATTTTTTTTTTCCCCTCAAATTGCCATGGTGAGTTTTAAAAAAAGGCAACTAATTGTATCTGGCCCTATTAGGAAGGTTCCTATCTTAGGGAAGATTTTTACTGATGAAGGAACACAAATACACTTGATAAATATACAGAATGTCATGTTTCCAAATGCTGCTTTCATTAAGTCTGGGAAAAATGAGGAGGGGAGAAAGAGTAGGAAAGGAGAAAATTTGGGGATTTGGGAACAGCTAAATCATGAAGAAAGAAAGTTTATCTCACAGAAAAAATTAGATTCATGAGTAGGAGAACTCAAAAAGAAGCACTCAAAAAGAAATGGAGGATAAGATGGTACTTAATATAGTATTTATGCTGTAAACAGGTTAAAGCTTCCACATTGTCATTAAATGTCACAGGGAAAGGGTAGGAAAATGTCTAAATTATATACCATTTTGCTTTCTTTAAAAGAAAAAAGAAAGTTTTCTAAAAATATCTACTTCATTCACAATCCTAAGATGACATGAAGTGGGGAAAAATTGATTAATGATAACTAAACTAATCACTGGATGCTGGAATAAAGTTTGAATTGAGTTATTAAGTAATGATTTTTTGTTGGTGTGTGTATGTTGAAATCACTGCATTAAAATAAGAAAATAATGCTGAAACATCCCATGTTCATGACTTACTTTAGACTATATATCTATGCTTTGGATCTGGTTCACAAATATCTGCTAATCTACATTTAAAAAACTTATTTTAGAAACAGAATTTACAGAATACCATTTGTCTTTAGAAGCTGAGAAAATAGTCCAGTCCCTCAGGAACACAAAAGTGAACTGATAAAATGCTTTGATGAAGTTTGAACTTTTCAAAGTGATTCTTAAAAAATTTAACCTCTATAAGCATACTTTAAAGAGTTTTCAAACCAGCGAAGCAGATAATCATTTGTAGCCATTACTGAAGGTACATTTAACAAAAAACCACCTTAACTTCAATGACAATATAACACTACAGCATAAACCTCTAAGAAACCTTCAGAGAAAACATTAAAATAGATTGCATCTTAGGTGACCAGAGTTTAAATTTAGCATATGAATGAATATGGTCCAGAGGAAAAAAGAGAACAATATATTAAAGCTAGCTAAAATAATTTGTAGAAGTCTGAAATCACAAAAAAACGTAGATGGCTGAGCTAGGTCACAGGTGGAAATACGGTGGAATAAAAACAGTTACATATATGGATCTTTATCTGTTAAGGAGGAGGGAAACATTTTTAAACTTTTTTATAGGTTAGGTAATAATTTCATACTCTTTGGTTAGCAAACAAAAGAATTAACAAAAGAACTAACCCAAATGAATCAAAACTGCATGATAATTAGTATCTGATCCATTGACAGACAAGGTATTATTTTTGAATAAGAGGATTTTTTACTGCAAAATAATGCTAATATTGAAAAAAATATACAAAATCTTCCAATTTATACATAAAGTGGCTGACACTGCACTAATCAGAATATTCTTAAACTATCTTTGCAAAGAGACTGAATATGGTTGGTTTTAGTTTCTTTTTACAGTACAGGTTTTCAAAGCTTCACAACTCATGACAAACATTAGACAGTAATATTTGACTCAGCTAAAATACAATGCTTAATACCTAATTAAAAAAACAATTCACTTCTAGATCCCTTTCCCTCACCTCCCTCCAAGTGCAACAGATTAGATTCTGCTGGGTCCACATAAATCATCTATGTTGTCAAGCAGCAGCTCCCTAAGCACAGACACTTACTTCACTGAATTTTATAAAGAAAGGGCCTTGAGGAGTTATAGTCTATCTTTTAATACCTTACAGTAGGACCATCCTTAATCAATTCATTTAAGAATTACCTCCAGGCTTTAGTCTCCTCTTCATTAAAAAGACCAAAATAGATCCCACTTAACAAAAAAAGTATTTTTCCTTCTCCTATTACTAGTAGTGTTTATTTATAATAGAAAAATTATCTGAGTTTCTACATGATGAAAATCTAAAATGGCTTCGGGACAAAATCTAATTTGAGAAGCTCTTGCAACAAGGAATAGAGAATACCTATTTCAATATATGAAAAGCTTCTAAAATACAGGCTCTTGAATCAGGCAGATATGGGTTTGAATCACTGTTGTACCACTTCCTAGCTGTGTAATGTTGAACTTCTTTGAACCTCATTTTTTTTTAATCCACAGAGAGGAGATGAAAAACAGTAACTACCATAAAGACTATGGTGAGGATTAAACAAGATTGTACATTTTAAGTGCTTAGATAATGCTAGGCACACAGAGGTACTCAATAAACGTTAATTACTAATATTATTACTAGTAGTGAGGCAGGAGACAGATGGGCCCCAGTCTGAACAGCTGGAGTTTCTCCCCTGAGGACAGGTACTCCAAAATAGCAGGAGCGAGAGAAGAGCTGAGCCCTGCCCAGATAACAGATAAAAGACCACATATTCCTCATTCTCGAAGTCAAGGAGACCTTCCCAACTATACATGTGCAGAAAGGCTCCTCAAAGGTCTAAAGGGACGGGGGCATCACCTCATAGTAAGTGATGTCAGGCTACCCATAGGCCTCTTCACTGGAATCCATCTTGGCTAAGAGATGAGCATGCACACGTGGGAGGTTCCTGACATATACCAAATACGTGCTCAGAACCAGGCAAATCAAGATGATTGGCCAAAGGAAACCTAGAAGAAATGCCCCATAAAAGTGATTCAAACTACCATGAGGGCACGACTCACTCCCTCTGAGCCCACCCATGTGTCTATCCACACATACCCTTTTTCCTCCAAATAAACACTTTACTTGCTTCACTACGTTCCAACTCTATGTGGAAATTCATTTTTACACAGCTGATGCGCCAGGGCCTGGTCCCTGGCCACTGGTCTAGTGGCTAGGATTTAGCACTCTCACTGCCATGGCTTGACTTCAATCTCTGTCTGGGAACGAAAATCCTGCTTCAAGCCGCTGTTGCAGGCCAAGGCCAACTGAGATCAGTAGGGTACTTTCTTATCTTTAAAATGTTCATTTTTTGACCCAGAAATTACACTGAGAGTATATCTGAGCAAAAGAATATTGTGTAGTACTTAAAAATCTCATTAGAAAAGAGTATTTAAAACTATGGAAAATTGTCATATAATGCAGTTATATGAGAAAAAAGTATGTAACAGAATGTATAACATAATTGCAATTTTTAGAGAGTAGGTTGAGATAGAATATACCACTAAAATATGAGCAGAAATATAAATACATTTAGGTGCTATAATTGCAGGTAATTTTAAATACTTTTCTTTATGTTTTTAAAATTTTCCAAATATTCTACAATAACCATGTATTCCATTTCTAAGAAATTAAAAAACACATACGTAATGTAATTTTTTTCTGACTTCAAATTTCTCCAGGAAAGTAGAGTCAGAGAAAAGAAAAAAGGAGAAAAAAAGAGTAAGACGCATTTTTTAAAGCAATAGTTTATATAAAGGATATTAGTTTTATTGCACTAAAAATTTGCTATTCTGAATTATTACTCTCTAGCTTTAAACAAAACTCAAATAGAGTCTGACACTTCAGTTATATCAATTTAATCATATCTCCACACTAATATCTCCCTTGGAGATCAAGTTGTAATGCATTTTCCTAGTTAAGCAAATACTATTTAAGCTTTATAATAAAAGGAGACTATTAGATAGTGGAAATGGCCAACTAAAACTTATTAGTAAATTTATCACTACATTATATCTTAATTATTAGACTAAAGGATAATATTTTAAAAGGTAGAAAGCCTCTCTCTTGATGAACATGAACTCAGAGAAAGTAGATGGATCATTTAATCTAGGTCCCAGGTTTTCCTGTAGCAAAACTGGTAGGGTAGTGAGTGGGTACAGATGCTGTCACCTGCAGAGTGAGAATAGACTGAAAACAGGCCAAAGAAGCTTATCAAAAAGACCAAAAAAAAAAAAAAGGTCTGCTAAGGAGGGAGAAAACCAGGAAGAGAACAGGTTCAACAAAGGCAAGGAAGGAGTTTATAAGAAGGAAGACATTACCAACAGTATCAACAGCCACACAGAAGTAGAAAAAAGATGAAGCTGAGTAACTGAAGAAGATTGATGGGGACAAACTGAATCTGTAGCTCAGAGAAGATCCTTGAGCTGTTGCTGGACAATTCCAGAACTTGGAAAGAAGAAAGGGAATATAGGATATCAGCAATCCAGAAATGCTATGGTACTGAACCTGAATCAGATGTCATCAACCTACCTTGAACCTGTGGGGTTGAAAACAAGTCCTATTAGAGAAGAGTAAAGTCTGAGAGTGAATGATATTCTGTAGTTAGAATAAGGGAATACTTCAGTTAGAGACAAAACTATATGTAAGGAACTTAACAGAGATTAGGGTCACAGAAGTGGTTCTTTAATGTTAATAAGCATAATTATCACCTGTGGTGCTTATAATAATGCTGATTCCTGGGAACCTTTCCAGAGATACTGATTTAGCAGATCTTCATGGGCCTTCCAAACTGCCTACTTAACAGAACTACTCTGGACAATCCTAGTGCAGGTGGTTTGTAGACTATACTTTGAGGAGAAATCACCAAAATTTGGGGTACATAGATTGAGAAGTGACGAAAATCTCAAACTATGATGTAAATCAGAAGATCAAAAAAAATTTTTTGATAAATAAAGCACGAGAAGAAATAAAGTGGTGTTCACCTAACCTATTAAAGTTAGTTAAAGGTAGTTCATACGGTCCTGTCAAAATAAGAACTGAAGCTAACAATTTAACATAGAACAGGACTGGACTAAGCTGGGGCTATGGGGCAGGGGGAGGATAGTGTGAACCACAGTCTTATAATCTGCCTTACTTAGCATTTTACCAGCAGAAAATATGTTAAGAACAGAATATCTGATATTCCCAGAAAGGGATATTCCACTTTTAAAGTAACATAAAGATAAACAAATAGAGAAATTTATATGCTATGATTAAGGAAGTATATTATTAATGGTTTCTTCCACTGGGAATCAAGGGAGCAGATGGCAGAGAGAGAGAGGTATGGGGGGTGTAAAGATAGGGTTCTAAAGAATTTACATGTATAAATCACTGCCCTTTAAACTCTTACCTATAAAGCACATATTGAGATTCTACATTTTTAAAAGAAAGACATTAGTAGCACCTGAGAATGAGTACAAATTTCCTTATTTACTTAAGAATGATGAGGATTTCTCTTGGCACAAATGCTTGTAAGACATACTGAAAGCACATAATCATTTTATGACATTCTAAATGTATTTACACAGTATGCCCTAAGAGCTAATTACCTTAATTTCCAGATTCCACAGGAATGTAAAAGTGCTAGCCCGTAACTTTACACATTTCCATCCTTAAAAGTATTCAAACGTTTATACAATAAAAGGATGTGTTGCTCATATATATGCCTCTTCTCTAAAAGCTATTCATTAGGCTTGATGAATCATCTGTTATCAAAAACTGTATGCACGTTGACAAAGTGAATTCATAAGTTATCTCAAAGCTGTCTTTCGTGGTTCATTACTTTTAAACTTTATTAACTTTTTATTTTCATTTCAGTTTCAAGTTTATAGTTTTCATGACCTTGACACAGAAATAATACCCCTCCTGTCTATGGGAAATTTCTTTGATGTTTCTTCATCTATTAAAATATGTCTGCAGTTAAAAACAAGTTTCCCTAAAAGGGAACTTTAGCCTGTATCAGTTATGTCTTTTCCTATTATTCAATACTTGGTAGAGCAGTGGTTTAAATATAATAGTAAACCTTTACTTTCTAAATATCATTCCTTCTACTTACAAAATAAACACATTAGTATATGATGAGTGCGATTCACAGAGCACCATAATTCTATATTTAATGCAAAATAGTCATTGCCATCAATATAAAAAATACCAACTATTTGCTAATGTTATACAATAAATTTAGAAGATATACCTTATAGAACAGTATATAATTTTAAAAGTTTGGAGAGCTATAAGTGCCTTAGTTTAAAAATAGATTAAATATAAAAATAGCTTTCAATGCCTCTTAAACTCTAGCAAGAAATTAAAACAAATGGACCTTTTTGTGAATGAAAAGGTTAGACAAGATCTTACTCTATTTAGTGTGAAACTCTGAAAGAGACAAGAAAGACTTTTACTTGGTATGTGTGAAGATTAAAAAATAAAACACAGAAAACTGTTCTTCAGATTCCTTTTAAAAAACATTTTTTACATTTGAAAAATCAGAACATTATCATTGAATTTGAACTCTTATCTCTGTGGCTAAAATGATTGCTTATTTATTTTAAAATTTTATTTATTTATTTGTTTTTAAATTTTTTTGGTCTGTGTTACGTCTTCGTTGTGCGTGGGCTTCCTCTAGTTGAGGTGAATGGGGGCTACTCTTCATTGCACTGTGCAGGCTTCCCATTGTCATGGCTTCTCTTGTTGCGGAGCACGCACTCTAGGCGTGCGGGCTTCAGTAGTTGTGGCTCGCTGGCTTAGTTGCTCTGCCACCGCATGTGGGATCTTCCTGGGCCAGGGCTCGAACCCGTGTCCCCTGCATTGGCAGGCAGATTCTTAACCACTGCACCACCAGGGAAGCCCAATGATTGCTTATTTTTAAGAATAAGAAGATACGTCATTTACTGAGTGCCTCTATTATTCTAAATATTGCCATTAAACCTTTCACAAATGAGCAACCTGAAACTCACTGAAGTGAAGCAACTTGCTGAAAGTCACAAACATTGTAAATGGTTAATATCTGAACTCAGTTTGCTTCTTTTTCAAAGCTCATAAAGCTCTTTCCTCTACATCACACTGCATACTTTGACTTTCTGTGCATTTTAAATTAGTCAATATTCTTACTCAACAATGCCTCAGATTATAACTCCATAAATTTAATGGCAAATTTTTATGGAAAAAAGAAATATTATCACAAAATAAACTACTTATAGATACACATCCTAATTTGAGAGATGTCAAAAAATGAGTGTCCTAAAATGTAACGTAACATAACACACTAGCTCCTAATCTGTAGTTTCTTATTAACCTTGATAAGATTCTATCAGAAAATCAAGACTAGAATGCTTAAATATATTTGATTTCCAAACTCATTTTCATTAACTGAGTTCATACTTTTAATTTTCTTAGCTTAGATTTAAAGAAGTCTAAATTTTAGCAAAAGGGTACTTCTTAACCACAATACACAGGTCAGAAAGATAATTTTAAGAGATAAGTAATTCTACAAAATGATGAAATAGTAAAACTAAATGTTAAAATTAGAAGTAACTATCTAACTGTATCTACATCTAGAATACATAAACTCTCACTCTGTTTTTTGAAGCTAGGATTTAAGTCATTCCTATCATTCAGGTATTACTTTCACAACTCTGGGAATGGGCTCGCTTAATTCAACTAAGACCATCTCTGCAATGAACAATGTCTCTCACACTCACATTACATATGAATACTAAAATAATATGTTTACATAAATAATATATTCTACATTCCTTCTTGGTATATAACCCCAAATTTGTATGTCAAATGTTGGGTTAATAAGGTAAAAATATTCTTATTAACTTTTTAAAAGCTGTAATGAAATATCCTTCAGCTTAGCCAGCAGATTTTTGGTAGGTAACTTTTTCTCCAAAATAAAAATAAAAAGATAAATTTTTTAAACCAAAGGATAGTATGAAGGTAGTGAGGTCTAAAAGGAAGTCCTATATATGGCACCCTATGGTACTTTGATTATTTATCTCAGTTATGATTCAGTTTCTCATCATATGGTATTCCACAGCATGGTTTACAGCATGCTATGTAAACACAACAAGCCCACATGCCATCTGAATTAGAAAATGGCTTGGTTTTCCCAGTTTGTAGAAAGTGTAACTTAAAAGATGATGTAGTCTTTCCAATTTTTCAAAATATTAATACAGAAAACATCTGTATAATTTTAGAGGTTCTAATCATTTTCTTTCTCTATAAATATGCTGAGATATATAAAAATGGACATCATAAACACTAACAAATTTTATCAGGAGGAGAGAAATCCTGTTTTTGAAAAGATTCTTAAGGAATACCTGACTATGACTTACTGCAGTATACCAGTATGCTTAATGTATATTGCACAGTCTCCATGAAAATTACCCTAGGTTAAAGAACAAACAGATCAGTGTAGATTCCAATTCTGTTATAAAGAATAACCATAAACAATCTGTTTGGTTGAAAATTGCAACTTGGTGAAAATATTACCTAGAGACAGAGTTCAAAAACATGTCTGGGACAATCAAGTAAACAACTTTTTTGAGCAGGCAATAATGACAAATAAAAAGTTCAGTTCAGTACATAAACATTCAATTTAAACAAATAACACTCTTTTTTTTTTTAAAGCACAGTAGCATCTATAGTTAGTAGACTGTTAATAGCTATTACTTTTTACTGAATTCACAAAACACTGTTACTAGTCTCAAAGTACAGCACTCTATTAGAAATTAAGACTTAAAAGACATTTATACAAACAATTTTGCCTGCCAGGAAAAATGCTAGAGTAACCAGCAACAGCCAGACTTGGCCTAGGATAAGGTACAAGATCACCTGGAAGTGTTTGGGCTTTACACAACACACTAGCAAAGATGAAATCTAAAGTTTAAATATTTAACTACAGCCATCATCAAGGATAACCACACCATAGTTTTAATTCTCAGACTTTTCATAAGTCTACAAACTACCAAAGATTTTCCTATGGGATTCTAATTTAGGATACTGTATAAACAACTTTTCTCCAGGCTTTACATAACAGTATCAGTAAAAAGGCAAATCAAAAAACTCAGTAAAGCTTGATAAAACATATTGTTATAACCTCTAATGTCACACAAGTCCTAGAAGAATACTGAGTTAAGTGGTACAAGTTTTACCTGGTAATGACTTATCTGTCAACTGTGCTAAATTTAGAAACTTAAAATCTAACCTAATGCCAGATAAAATCCCAGAGGTCAAATGAATAGTTAATATATTAAAAAGTCCTTTTTTATGGGTCAGTTATATGATTCAAATTTAAATGAACTTTAAAGGATAATTCATTTTAATTTTATATTTTTCATAAATCTTTATAATACATAAAACTCAGACATTTAATTTCCAGTATCACCAGGTTCAATTAAATGTGCTTGTTTAATGTATTGTGGCAAGATACTCCTTGGAGAGATTGTTCTGTTCAGTTTTTAAAGAGGTAAAATTCTCAATGACTATTTTGCTCGATAGTAAATATTTATATATGTTATTGGACACAAGCATTTCAGTTACAGAATTCTAGTTGTTCAATGCAAAAAAAAAAGGAAAAATAGAACAAAAATTTAAAAAAATCATATTTCCCTACTCAGGGATTTCTAATACAAATGATTATCAAAAAGTACCACACTTGCCTGAGCTGGTGTGTCATGCATTTGTAGTGCCAGAAAATCTTCCATAAGAATTTAGATGAGATTTTTATGCATATAAAGTCAACTTATTACCACTCAAAAAGAGTATTAATCTAGAAAGATCAAATAAGAGTGAACCAAATGGAGGACTCCAAGCTAAGATAGCTCATCTTATAGTATTCAGACAATAACCTGTCATGTACACCTTTTGGCTTTTCACAAAACAGAATGTGAACAGGGATGAAAAGCTAAAATCATAACTGGCACAGTCACTGTAAAATGTATGATGTGTATTTAAATTTTCAGTGTCACCTGTGGATATATATCACTTGGATGATGTCCTTTTAAAAGAAATATTTATAGTAATACCTGTTCATTTAACCATGCCAAAAGAAGTTATCTTCATTTGGGGTGTTTCAGTACACAGAAGATGTTGAGATCTCTATCAAGTACACCCTAGAAAAAAGAGAATAGTGAACTGTGCCCTATATAAATACAGAAAAAGAGGGAGAGGACTCAGATCAATAAAATTAGAAACAAAAAAGAAGTTACAAAGGACAATAGAGAAAGATAAAGGATCATAAAAGACTACTACAAGCAACTATATGCTAATAAAATGGACAAATACTTAGAAAGGTACAATCTCCCAAGATTGAACCAGGAAGAAATAGAAAATATGAACAGACTAAGCACAAGTACTGAAATTGAAACCGGGATTAAAAAAACTCCCAACAAACAAAAGTCCAGGACCAGATGGCTTTACAGGCAAATTCTATCGAACATTTAGAGAAGAGTTAATGCCTATGCTTCTCAAACTATTCCAAAAAATCTCAGAGGAAGGAACACTCCCAAACTAATTCTATGAGGCCACCACCACCCTGATACTAAAACCAGAAAAAGATACCACACACACACAAAAAGAAAATTACAGGCCAATATCACTGATGAACGTAGATGTAAAAATCCTCAACAAAATACAAGCAAACCAAATCCAACAATACATTAAAAGGATCATACCCCATAATCAAGTGGGATTTATCCCAGGGATGCAAGGATTTGTCAACGTCTGCAAATCAATCAGTGTGATATACTACATCAACAAATTTAAGAATAAAAACCACGTGACCATCTCAATAAATGCAGAAAAATCTGACAAAATTCAATACCGATTTAGGATAAAAACTCTCCAGAAAGTGGGCATAGAGGAAACATACCTCAACATAATAAAGGCCATATATGACAAACTACAGCTAACATCATACTCAATGGTGAAAAGCTGAAAGCATTTTCTCTAAGATCAGGAACAAGACAAGGATTTCCACTCTTGCCACTTTTATTCAACATAGTTTTGGAAGTTCTAGCTATGGCAATCAGAGAAGAAAAAGAAATAAAGGGAATCCAAACTGGAAAAGAAGAAGTAAAACTGTCACTGTTTGCAGATGACATGACACTATACATAGGAAAATCCTAAAGTTGCTACCAGAAAACTACTAGAGCTCATCAATGAATTTGGTACAGTTGCAGGATACAAAATTAACACACAGAAATCTGTTGCATTTCTATACTCTAACAACAAAAGATCAGAAATAGAAATTAAAGAAGCAATCCCATTTACAGTCACATCAAAAAGAATAAAATACCTAGGAATAAACCTACCAAAGGAAGCAAAAGATCTGTACTCTGAAAACTATAAGACTCTGATGAAAGAAATCAAAGATGATACAAACAGATGGAAAGACATACTGTGTTCTTGGATTGGAAGAATCATTACTGCCAAAATGGCTATACTACCCAAGGCAATCTACAGATTCAGTGCAATCCCTATCAAATTACCAATGGCATTTTTCACAGAACTAGAACAAAAAAATTTTTACAATTTGTATGGAAACACAAAAGACCCCAAAGAGACAAGGCAATATTCAGAAAGAAAAATGGAGCTAGTGGAATCTGGCTACCTGACTGTAGGCTATACTACAAAGCTACAGTCATCAAAACAGTATGGTACTGGCACAAAAACAGAAATATAGATTAATGAAACAGGATAGAAAGCTCAGAAGTAAACCCATGCACCTATGGTCAGTTAATCTAAGACAAAGGAGGCAAGACTATACAATGGAGAAAAAACAGCCTTTTCAATAAGTGGTGCTGGGAAAACTGGAGAGCTACATGTAAACAAAAGAAATTAGAATATTCTTTAACACCGTACACAAAAATAAACTCCAAATGCATTAAAGACCTAAATGTAAGACCAGATGCTACAAAACTCTTAGAGGATAATATAGGCAGACACTATTTGACATAAATCACAGCAATATCTTTTTTGATCTGTCTCTCCCAGAGTAAGGGAAACAAAAATGAAAATAAACAAATAGAACCTAATCCAACTCAAATCTTTTGCACATCAAAGGAAACCATAGGCTTCCCTGGTGGTGCAGTGCTTGAGAGTCTGCCTGCCAATGCGGGGGACACGGGTTCATGCCCCGGTCCGGGAAGATCCCACATGCCGCGGAGCAGCTGGGCCCATGACCCATGGCCGCTGAGCCTGTGCATCTGGAGCCTGTGCTCCGCAACGGGAGAGGCCACAACAGTGAGAGGCCCGCGTACCATGAAAACAAAAAACAAAAACAAAAATAAAGGAAACCATAAACAAAATGACAACCCACAGAATGGGAGAAAATATTTGCAAACAATGAGACTGACGAGGGATTAATCTCCAAAATTTATGAACAGTTCATGCAGCTGAATATCAAAAAAATAACAACCCAATCGAAATAACAGGCAGAATACGTAAATAGACATTTCTCCAAGAAAACATAAACATGGCCACTAGGCACATGAAAGGATGCTCAACATCACTAATTATTAGAGAAATGCACATCAAAACTACAATGAGGTACCACTGCACACCAGTCAAAATGGCCATCATTAAAAAGTCTACAAATAACAGGGACTTCCCTGGTGGCAAAGTGGTTAAGAATCACCTGCCAATGCAGGGGACACAGGTTCAAGCCTTGGTCTGGGAAGATCTCACATGCCGCTGAGCAACTAAGCCCGTGTGCCACAACAACTGAGGCTGCACTCTAGAGCCCATGAGCCACAACTACAGAGCCCACATGCCACAACTACTGAAGCCCGCACGCCTACAGCCCATGCTCTGCAACAAGAGAAGCTACTGCAATAAGAAGCCTGTTCACCACAACAAAGAGTAGCCCCAACCTGCCACAACTAGAGAAAGCCCACATACAGAAACGAAGACCCAATGCAGCCAAAAATAAATAAATAAATAAATTTATTTTTTAAAAGTCTACAAATAACAAATGCTGGAGTAGGTATGGAGAAAAGGGAACCCTCCTACACTGTTGGTGTGAATGTAAATTGGTACAACCTCTATGGAGAACAGCACGGAGGTTCCTCAAAAAACTAAAAACAGAATTACCATATGATCCAGAAATCTCATTCCTGGGCATATATACAGACAAAACTATAATTCAAAAAGATATACGCACCCCAATGTTCATTGTTGCACTATTTACGATAGCCAAGAAATGGAAGCAACCTAAATGTCCATCGACAGAAGAATGGATAAAGAAGATGTGGTGCATATGTACAATGGAATATTCTAAGCCATTAAAAAGAATGAAATAATGCCATTTGCAGTAACATAGATGGACCTGGAGATTATCGTAGTAAATGAAGTCAGACAGAGAAAGAAAAATATCATATGATATCACTTATATGCAAAATCTTAAAAAAATGATACAAACAAACTTATTTACAAAATAGAAACAGACTCAGGGAACGGACTTATGGTTACGGGGGGGGGGGGGGAAGGGCTGGGGGAAGGGATAGTTAGGGACTCTGGGATTGACATGTACACACTGCTATATTTAAAACAGGCAACCAACAAGGACCTACTGTATAGCACAGGGAACTCTGCTCAATACTCTGTAATAACCTAAATGGGCAAAGAATTTTTAAAAGAATAAATACATGTATATGAATAACTGAATCACTTTGTCCTACACCTGAAACTAACACAACATTGTTTATCAACTCTACTCCAAAATAAAATAAAAATTTAAAACAAATAAAATATTAAGTCTATATCTTATATGGAAGTATACAACATAATTTTAAAGTATCAGTTTGTTGAAATTTGCCTTGGGTTATATGCCTTGTGTATATTTGTTTTAAAATTGCAAAAACATTAATTTTTAGCTTGAAAACTTTTAAATAAATGAACAATTTGTAAAATATATAAAACAATGGTTCTTATTCCTGACCGCTCATTAAAATAATTTTAGAAGCTTGTAAAAAATGAAAATGTCTGTCTTCGATCCCTCTCTCTCCCCTCCTTCCTGAATAATTCAATCTAAAAGCCATCAGGTTATGGCAAGCAAAGAAGGTGTCCATGCAGCAGGGGAATGGAGGGTGACAGGAGATTAGTTTTACATCAGGGGATTAATCTTATAATATATATCAAGGATAATGGGAGCCAGTTTTCAGTGAGGGAGTTATAAACATGAAAAGGGAAAAAACCAGAATGGTTTCCAATATCTATGAAGACAAAGAAAAGTAAATGTGTATGTCTATGAATGTACATACATACATCTAGTCCTTGGCTATGTCTACTGAGAAGACCTAAGAGAAGCAACATCCCAGTAACAATGAGCACATCTAGTACCATGATCTTAGTTTCTAAATACAATTTTCCACTAAAAGGGAAGCAGAGCTCCTTGGAGAAATCACTGGTTCCAGGAGTAGGGGAAGGGAAAGAACAAGTTGAGCCTAGAACACCTTTAGTAAGGAAGCACTCAAAGATTTCTAGGATCATATGAAAAGAACACAGAAGCCAGCCTGAAGTGGCTCTCACTAGCCAAATTTGAGACAATTCAAACATCAAAATAAATAATGACAATGACCAATATAACCCACTGAAAACAGAAAATGAAAGTCTGATAAGGAATAGGATATTTACACAGTCTCAAGGTTCTTCCCTACAAATTACTTATTAATTAGAAAGGGGAAGAGAATGGAGAAGACTTGCAGAGAACTCCTCAGTCAAGTGAGTAAAGTTAACATCACCATTTATGGTTCATATTGAAATCATGTGTTACCTGATAGAATGCATACTGCATCGCATCTGTGGTATTTTTATCAGAGATGCACAAAATAAATCTAACCACAAGAAAAGATCATAAAAATGCAAAGTAAAAGACATTCTACAAAATAACTGCCCTATAATCTTCAAAAGTGGCAATGAAATGACAGTCAAGGAAAGACTAAGGGACTAAAGACGGAAGAAACATAAAAATTAAATGCAATGAATGATTCTGTGTTGGATCATTTTGCTATTAAGGACGTTACTGGGACAAATAGCAAACCTTGAATGAGGTCTGAGGATTAGACGGTAACAGTGTATCAATGTTAATTTCCTGATTTTGTCAGTTATATTCTGGATATGTAGGAGGATGAGAAAACACTGATAGATGTAAAGCAGTGGTGTGTCAAAAAGACTTTCAGGAAGATTACTCTAGTAGCAGTGTGGGACTATGATCTCCAAACACTTGTTGATGTACCCCAATACTAAACTATTTTAAATACATACCTTAATAAGTATATATGTGTAAAGTTATATACCTGTTCTACAGCAGTAACCTGTTACTTACATTAGAAAACACACTCAGACATAGAAATTAAAATGGGATGCTATATAGAATTAATCTAATTAGTCATCTTGTCTATCTCCTGAGGTACAAACACTTCATTTTGAAGGAACCTAGTGAAAAGAATGGATAAAAGAGATGAGTCTGGTATTTAGGTAGCCTCTAAAATAGGAGGAACTGATATAATGAGGAAAAGGTGAGGCACCGAATCAAGGCAGTAACAGTGGAGAAAAGGAGCAAAGAGTAAACCGGAGAAATATCTAAGGAAGAACACTTTTACAGGACTCAGCAACTGTTTTTCTATTTGGGACAGGACGAAGAAGACTTGAAGATGATTCCAGGTATTTGGCTTGGGAGAATGGACGACAGTAAAGATGAAAGAAAAAATAAAAGATGGCTGAGGTGGAGGAGAAAGAATAAAATACATTGCTTTTCCAGGCATATAGCATTCATTTGTAACAGTATTTTCATAACACAGTAAAGAGCAAGAGAGAAAAACCTAATGCATGGTGATCAGTAGCAATGAACTAGCCCCACTGAATAAAAACATAGCACACTGTCTTGGATAGCTGCTGCCTTAGTCAAGTATCTTTGAAGCAAAGCCTATGGGAGAAAGTATATTTTGTGCATGTGTCTGTTTGTGTGTAGATTTGTGTCTCCGTGTGTGTTACATGTAATGTATATATCTGAATCCATGCAGCTGGTCATTTTTCATGAAGCCTAAAGTGACTACCTAGATTTATGAAGGATTGATAAGGCAGAGAAAGTCTTATCATGCCATACTTTGTGGGTCTGGGTAGAATAAAAGTCATTCTATATACAAATATTGAATCATTATGTTGTATATCTGAAACTAACACAATAAGTCAATTATATCTCAATTAAAAATCATTCTACTGTTAGCTAAATAGTTATGAAATAAGTATCATTAATTATATATTATTAATTTAATATAGTATATTTTATCTTTCATGAGCTAAAGCTTAATATGAATTGAGATACAATGAATCTTGTTAGACTTTTGTGGAATTTCTATACTTTCTATAATTAAAAGCAATAGGCAGAATTAGCGACAGAAGATTTTTGCTCTCATAAAGGTTACAGCAAAAAATCCCATTACTTGAAAGACAAAATCATATATCAATACATTATGCTGCTCAGAGTATACATGGCAATATTTGAGTTTCCCCTGGTATGCAAAATTTGGAGACAATGTCAACAGTTAAATAATATTTAAAGTGCAATGCATTTTCAAGTACATTTTCAACTACACATCCATACCATATATAATCTAAAATTCTAAGCAAAATAAATAATTTATTACTTGGGAGTCAAATTTTCATAATAAAAGTTAAGACTTCTTGGACTTAATAATCCTGACTACCATAAAAAAAGAAAGTTGGATATATATTTTATGGCTATAACAATTTTATATTCACTTTTCCCCACCTAAATTTATTGGCAACTGATTCCTTTCTCCTGGCAATAATTACTTCTACCTTAGTTTTTCATACTATTAAAATAAATGAACATGGCAAATATACTTAGTATTACCTAAAAATTACCATTCCACCAAAGCAAAAAGAACAGAATGAAGGACAATCAAAATATATTAACTTTTATTGTGGATTTCTTTTAGGCCCCCAAATGATACTAATTTTCTTGACTCAGATATTAATAATACACTGCTTTCTGAATTTAAAAGATACTGCAGCAATTTACTGGATTATAAAGCATGACATTATCTATTAATGTTTTCTTCTTGGGACCCAATACTAGCAAACACCTTACAAGAGAAAATGTAAATAGAAATTTACTTGTCAGGAATAGTTTTCAAAGTGAGCAAAACAGAGTTGATGTAACACAAGTATTCAAGGGAATGAATTAATTTTCCTTAACTTTCAGCTTAACTATTATATTAAGCTTAATTTTTCATTGGAAAAAAGTAGAAGTATGTAATATTCATCTTGATGTGATAAAAATACAAATCCATTTCACTGCTCTAATCCTTACAATAAATTGCTGCGACATTTGTCAGTTAGACACCATATTTGGATATTTTAAAAGTCTTGGCTTTTTATACCTGGAATTCATTCAATCACAAGTCAGACAGAGTACAGCTAATACAATGCAACTTTTCTAACAATGTGCCTTCCTAATGTATTTCCATTCAGAGTCCAAAGATCTTATTCTCTGGTAGACAGGGAAAAGCAAAATACAAAAACATCTCAATGGCTACTGGCATGCACCTACTGCATTCCCAACATATGTGAAATGTTCTCTTGCATTTTCAATGTTCATTAACAAAATTACTATATAACTTAACAAAGGCACTGCTACATATGTACAGTAGTATAAAACCTTTTCAAAAGAATGTATACAAAAAGGCTTATTATTAAAATGCAATAAATCTTTTTTTCAAAAATTGCTTTCCTCATTGCTTTTTGTGGGTAGAAGAAAACCCCAAACAAAAAACACACTTAGAAAAATTATATTATACCATAAAGAGTCCCATAAGACAACTATTTAAAATCTATAGTACACCATTATTTTTTTCTCATTTAAATACCATTTCTGGAAAACATTTTTTAATTATGTAGTAAAACTTTTTGATATTAAATACACTCGCTCTTAAATCTGGGTCTTAATAAAATAACTGTAAAATAATTCTTGATATTGTATAGTTTAAAACCTTGAGCAAAAATGCTTGATTATTAAATAACATGCATAAGATTCTATATTAATAATCATTATACAAATTTGTAAAATTTTTAATAAATTTGGTTATTTAAAAAACCCTTTAAATAGCTTTTTACTTCCTACAGCCAAATGCTTTTCTGCAGTTTTGTTTTTTTTGTTTTTTTTTTTTTTGCGGTACGCGGGCCTCTCACTGTTGTGGCCTCTCCCGTTGCGGAGCACAGGCTCTGGACGCGCAGGCTCAGCCGCCATGGCTCATGGGCCCAGCCGCTTTGTGGTATGTGGGATCTTCCCGGACCGGGGTACGAACCCATGCCCCCTGCATTGGCAGGAGGACTCTCAACCACTGCGCCACCAGGGAAGCCCTTCTGCAGTTTTTAATAAATAAACTTTTACAGGTGGCTTCTGTGGTAAGCTGGAATAAATCATTTTAACTGATAAAAATATTTTTGATTCCATGATCAGATAGGAATTCAGTGTCAATTTTAATTCACTCTAGGAAAAACAAATGCACTTAAGTGGCATTTAGGAGAGATGGCTTGAGGTCCATATTACAATAGACAGTTAACTTCTGTTGTCTATTTAAAGAAGAATAATTTGATTAACCCACAGGTGACCATATTGTGTTAGTTCAAATATATTTAATATTTCTGTCAAATAAGTCAAAGCATCAGGGGTCCAGCTATTTACTCACACACTTAAAAAAAAAGCATATAATCTTAAAATGTCGATCGTCACCATTTAAGGTTATAATATTGACATTCAAAAGATTTTAATAGTTTATTATTGGAGATAAACTACGAAACAACCTTATTAGATAATTCACCCTTTCTACTTATCTAAAATAATTACCAGAAAAATTTTTTAGGATATAAAAACTAGTTTTCTCAAAGAGCAAACCTTATAGAACATTCACAATATATCTACTATATCTTAAGATGAGTCATCTGTAAAATTAAATTGGATTTTATTGGTTATTCCCTAGGGGTGGTAAATTAGCAGAGGGTGACTTCTTTGGCTACTAGAGAACTATTTAACATGCTACAGTAATATAGAGAATACACAAAACAGCTAAAATATTTCATAGAAAAAATTTATATAATTCAGTAGAGCTCTTTACTCCTTAATTTAAGGGCAATAAAATCATCAAGGCAATATATTCTTAAAGTGCATAGAGTAAATTGTTGGTCCTTCATGTTCCAATTCTCTTTAAAGTTAGGAAGCTGTTGGTGAGATACAGAAAAGCTATCAAAATAAAGAGAAACAACACTTTTTCTTATAAGTTTCTCCCCTTACCTTAGAAGATGAAGAATCACACTCCTGACATATCCATCCATAGCCTGTTTGTTTAGGAGACTTTTTCAAAGGAGGATCCAAACAACCAAAATGGTAGCACAGTCTACATTCATCACACCTGCAGGGTAAACAGATTTATACTATATTTAAATAATATTAAAAAACACCTTTTTCAGAGAAAAACAGCAAGCTACTGTATATTTCAACCGTAACACTGTTAATTCTATCCTTAGCTGACAAGACTATTAAATTAATGTTTATGAAAAAGACAATCTAAACCTGAAATAAATGCTTTAGGAAAAACAAAATACCAAAACAATAAAGTAAACAAAACAAATATCACTCAGAACATTTTGATAGTAGAAATGTTAACAGCATAGGAATAAATTTATGTGTATAACTCTATGTGTTCAAAACTAACAAACATTAACATTTTCAATTTTGAACTTCAATAATAATCACTTGCCCATTAGATGGTTTTAAAACTAATATAAGATACATATAATTCAAGATTATGAATTCAATCTAATATATTGTGATTTAAAAAAACTTAAATCTAATGAATTCTACTAGGCTACACTAAGCTTAATTCTATACAACTTGATATACCTCATCACTCTCTTTCTCTAAGTTAAGGTAGATTGTAAATAAAATTTCTAATGTGTATAGCATGCTAACATAATCTACAGCAAATAAAAACCATTCTAAGAAGTTTATTTTCTAAAATATAAATTTTCTCAAAAATTTACCTGACACTTTCAGTGCAACTGGCTTATCAAAGTACCTCCTAGTACATTTTAAAGCTTATTAACAAATGTTTTGATAGTGTCTTTGCCACCTATGATGTACAAAATCTAAGAAAACTATCATACCTATTCTTCGTTTCAGACAATCTCATCCTGCTGACAATGAAGAAAGATCTGTATTATTTCAGTGTTTTTTAAA
The DNA here is from genome assembly GCF_026419965.1 of Kogia breviceps. Lineage (NCBI taxonomy): Eukaryota > Metazoa > Chordata > Mammalia > Artiodactyla > Physeteridae > Kogia > Kogia breviceps. The sequence goes on along the minus strand of NC_081318.1, from coordinate 64,552,393 downwards.
AAGAATTTTGCATCAGTTGGAATAACAAGACCAAAATTTAACAACAAATAACAAAGATGTATACATTTTATAGAAAGGGTTATATTCCTCTTATTCTTTGTGCCTTTTTGTAAGTTAAATAAATGATACTTTCTCCAAACCAATCTGTCACATTCTCTTTATATATAGTTACTCTTACTGATTTAAACCTAAAAAGTTGAGGAATAAATAAGTAAGAAAGTAAGGAGGATATTTTATAGGACATATATTACTTAAAGTACAAAATTACTCTTAAATAACTTTTATTAGGAAAAAAGGAGGAGTTATTGTGATAAACAACATGCAAAGAAAAGCAATTTATTTTCACAATAAAGGGAACTATAAATCTACATTTATAGTAAAAATGTCATGTCATTCTATAAAACCCAATCTCCCAAAGGCCCATTTCAGAAATCAAAAGTTTCAGAAAATTTAGCAACTTAGTTAAGTTATTCAGGTATAAAGAAGTTTAAAACACAATTATATGTCTTAAGTTTAGGCACTCCTTCCTCTACAACTTCCTTCTCATAAACCAAATAAACTTATGTACTTTTCCAAAAACCTTCACTTAGACTCAAGAGATGGACTTCAATAAAAATGTTTACTATAATAATTCTAGCTATACAAAAAAATCTAATCAAATAGGAATAACAAACAGTACTTTACTGTACCAATATTATAAATCAACCATCCAAAAATATATTTAAAAGCACTTAAAATGTTTAAATACCTTTTGTTCAAGTATTAAGAAAAAATAATAGATTATATAGCTAACACCAGACATTACATAAAACTAAATGGCAAGCCCACAAAATTATGTTCTTCTCAATTCAACTTATTTACCCTTCAATAGTTAAAATTCCAATTACATTAAACACATAGTTAGAGGACCCTTCAGCATATAAGCATTTATGAGTTATGAGAAGGTTGAGATTTCTAGTTAGCTGAGGGCATATCCCTTCAAGCATGGAAAATAGTATTTCAGTCATCTTTAATGGGAAATTTAAAGAGAATCACATTCTTTGCTTCATCAAGAAAATCCATTAAATATAATTTACTCTATCTTTATCATTCCAGGGTCACAAGTACGAGTAATAGATGCTGCGACATATCTAACAGTGTGACAGCCTTTTGTGTTTGGACATGAGTATCATCAGTCTGCTGTTCTGTTTGAATTCTTGTATTCAACTTTTATAGGTCCTCCTCACTTGCTTAAAAAATATCAGTCACTACTTTCTGATATTGTCATCATTATCTGTCTAAGCAGCATTTCCCTGACAATAATTCACTGTGGATTCAGAAACCAGATCACTGGATTTAAGACTGTGCAAATTGACAGTTTAAAAAAGACATGAAAATGAGAACTACTAAGTATATGGACTCAATTTGGGTTAACTATAGTCTTTTTTGCTTAACTTAGGGTTTTTAAGCAAGTTTAGATTGCCGATAATCTGGGCTTTTGATAAGAGTTATAGTATTAACGCTTTCCTAGTTCATATCAAATTACAACCTAATTACTGCATATTTACTTTATAAGTCTGTGCCATAATAACTTGCAAATTATGGTTTCTAGTGTACAACTAGAGTCAAACACTATGATGAATATGAAGGTGAATCATAATTCATTACCTTTTACCTTCATGTACTAAGGTGGTTCTTGCTGGGGTGTGTGTGTGTGTGTATGTATTATGTATATGTACATATATATATTTCAAGCTAATAAAGAACAGTTTGCTACACTGATATAGTTCCAATTTGTAGCTGATTTCAATTAATTGTAAACTTAAGTTATCTCTCAGCTCAACAATAAATGCAAAAGGGAAAAGAAAGATTTTATATGCTAGATTTGTTAGAAGATAATGTTGAAGTATATGCCATTTGGAAATAACCTAATCCTTACTGATTCCTTTATTAGTGATACCTTTTAGAATGACTTAGTCTACACATGGAACTCATGTATTAGTGATGGGTTCCAGAGGAAAGGAAGAATCTGCTTGTTAGAATCAGGGGTGATATGGGAGTTCTCTCAAGTTATAGCTCACTCAGTGGTAAATAAAAACTGTAATTCTAAGACTAAGTAGCAAAAAGGAGTAGTTAATACACTTAGGAACTGCCAAAATCCAGGAGAGGAAAAAAGAAAAAAAAAGAAAAAGAAAAAGAAATAACCCAATCTTGAAATCAATAACTCTGTTAATAAACAAACATATAAATATTAGCCTTTTCTAAAAATGACTAAAATTATTTCCATGTGGAAAAAATATAGTTGTTTCTACACTAAAATATCTAATTGAATAAATCTATAGCTTCATGTGCTGGTAACAAAAATATCCTGAGTGATACAAGGGAACTCCAGCAGAATTTGCAAGAATTAATTCACCATAGACAAATGTAAGAGATGCCATTAAGAACCCTAGAAATCAAAGAACAATTTAGATGGTAAAAATAGTGAATTATTTATTTCATGCACATACACACCATTCTGTAAACTTTAGCAAATTTTGTCAGCCAACAAATTATGGCTAAGTTACAAATATAGATCATTTTAAAAACTCAAAAATCAGAAGCTCATAAGGATCTACAATCATTCTGCTACCTAAAAGCTGAAATAGAGTTGAAGTAGTTATTGATCAAATTACTATTTATGACCTCTACATCTACTTCTTACATATACTTGGAAACACGTAATTATAACACATAGTATCGTACATATTTAAGGTATCAAAATAATAAATCTTGTGCAAAAGCAGTCATTGACCCACAAAAACAGTGATATAACACAATATACTTTATTAAATAACACCAATGTCTATGTAATAAAAACAGACTATTATACCAATAGCACATATATTAAATAGGAAGACAATGTCTTAAAATATTAAAAGATAATATAAAACTAACCTATAAAGATACACTATGTTTTTTAATGAAATGCAAACTGGATGCTTAAAGAATATCCTCTAAACATCTAATAAAACTGTACACATTAACATATTATGGGACATTCTAAAATTACAATTTTAAGTGAGATAAAATAAATCCCATTTATAAGAAAAGGAAACCTCATTGTTTAATTAGATTCTTACTAAATACAACTTCCTAGGCATCAGATTCATAATGGATACAGATGTCAATAATAAAGCAGCTATATGTATATGGTCTTTTACACATTCATTTAATAAAATGCAGTGACCAAATAAACATAGTTCTATATGTATTTAAAATACTTACTTAGATATGGTTAAGTATAGCACCCTAGACATAGAAGAGGAAGAAAATGATTTATGTTCATATGTCCTATGATTCATGGGAGCAATCAGTCATGTGTTTATCTGATTACTGAGAATATGCACACAAGTAAAAAGAAACAACTTATTTATTTCTGTCTACACCTAAGAGACAGGTCAGTGTTCCAAAGGGTTTCTTAAATTCCCTTAACTTCCAATTGATAATTTCACTAGAAGAGGACACTAAATAACTACTTTTCAAAACTAACCAAAAAAAAAGTACACCTCCTATATATATAATTTATAGCCAGATGATCAGCTAAATTTCAGGAAGAAGAGAAATCCATAACATGGGACTTGAAAAGTAATGTACATGTTTTATGTCCAGTTTGATCCATAATCATAACTATTTTTTATGCCAATGAACATTTGATTTAGGTCCCTTCCAAGTCTATACAGAGTAAAATAAAGAACCGACCTTGAAAATATATACTGTTACATCCATTCAATTAAAAAAAAAAACCTCACAACTAACTATCAAGAGAATTGATGGAATGGATTTTCTTACTTTTTCATCATTTCTATGCAAAAATTCTATAGAAGAATGATCAAAAGAATTGTTCTTAATATTACTTACATAAAATCTTACTAGCAACTGAAACACCTACACAAATGTATTAACCAGTAGTGACAGACTCTTTCATTGAACGGTAGCTAATTATTTCAATTATTCCTTTTAACAGATGGAGAAAATGCACGTTTTTGTGGCCCATGAGTTAAATCACTTTTAAAATAATACAAGCTTGCACAAAATTCTGCATTCTACCAATATTAGAATAACATTTAATATCAATAAAGGCAAACTTTATTCCTTTTTACAACACTTTTAGTGCAAATCACCTATATGAGCATTTTCTAAATAATAAGAAAATGTCTTTTATATATTTCACAAATAAAGGCTAATGTGGAGGTCTTGAACATATTTTCATTAATGTCACTATAAACTTTCATCACATGCAATAATGAATGAATGAGTGGTAGGAAAGACAAAAATATTCTTTAAAGTATATTAACTGGAAAAAATATTTGGATAATTATTGAAATAAAAATTCATGTTTAATGATCACTTAAATAATGGGATCAATTCAGTTAGCTACATCTGCAGTAGTCAAGTTACAAGATTAAAAGTGAAAGGCAAAACTAAAACATGAAATAAAAGAATTCATATAAAAATACACAATAAGGTCAAGTACCTCTTCACAGCATGAGAAGATGATTAGACATTTTCATACCTAAAACACATCTGCTTTCTTCTTTAATAAACTGATCTCCATCTGCTCATGCCCTTGGAAATTTTTCAGCAGTATAACCTGCTGTGCTCAAGCCCCACATAACTTTGTATTTCCCTGCTCATAATTAACTAATTATTCTCTAATCAATAGTGTAGATCTTGACTTTACAATGTAAATCAGATAAATGAGATAATGGCTGGGGGTCAGTCTCATTTTATTCACAAAGCCCAGCATGAACATCCAGTTTCATTATATCTTATGTACCTGAACAGCAGTGACTCTTACAGCAGGCCTGCAGAAAGTCTTAAGACTGTGTACTGGAGGAAAGAGGTCTATATGTTTATTTTTTTTAAAAAAAGTATTTGCAAAGCATGTCTATCTCAAATATTTTTAATCACAATCCTTAGTATTATGTATATTGATAAAGTGTTGACTGGGTAGGAAAAAATTTCTGCCTTCATATGCCATGCAATTCTAAAGTTGAGTCTCTTAAACAAGTTTTGATTGTCAAAATGATTTCAGAAAATTTAAAGAAAAATTAGTACTGTTAGTTTTCCATTCTGCTACAGAGTCCTTCTGAATTCCTTGAATAGATTTTGGTGAAATATTAATAAAATATTCCCATACTGAGAATCAAATAAAACAGTGATAAGTTTTGTCAAATAAAAATCATTAAGTGTTTAAAAAGAGTGATCTATTAAGTAATAGGATGTAAAAACAGGGAAATAGGATAATGAGTGTGAATATTTTTATTGGTCAGTGATCTATTTTTAACATTATAATTGTAAAATCAGACAAACACTCAAGAAACACATGGATAACAATGATATATAAATGATAAATTTCATTTACAAACAAAATGGGTAAAGGTTAAGGCTAAATTTTTGTTTTCATGTTAAACATAATCCTAATTTCAAATTTTTCCTAACAAAGGAATTAGTGAATTATGGACAAAGGCTATGTTCCTTGATTAATTTCTGTACCTAAAACAGTGCTGTCTCCAAAATAGGTAGTTTAAACACCTGTTTAACTAAACTTACATATAATAAAGAAGTTATACTCTATGTGCTATAAACTACTATAATCTCTTTTACCTAGAAACAAGTATTTTTGAAAATTTAAGGGCCCTTTTAACAAGATTAAAGCCACATTCAATCAATCAATGTCAACCACAACACCATGATTCTTTTAAAAATATTATATACAAATGGTTCTCAAAGGATGTCCCTGGCCAGCTTCAGCATCACTTGGTAACTCATAGAAATGCAGATTTTCAGGCCTCATCCCAGACCCACTTAATCAGAAACTGCAGGGAGAAGTAAGGGAGTAAAATGAGGAGGAAAATAAGGAGGGGAGTAGGTGAGCGATCTGCTTTTAAACAAATCCTTGATTCTGATGTACTATAAAGTTTGAGAACCACTGCTATAAACTGCCATGTCGTTCTTCTTGTAGTTCAGAGTTATTTTACTTCTTGATATTTCAGTGTTTTTTTTTTCTTTCCCTATCATGTGACAAATAACCATCATTTACCTGTCAGACTGTTTTCACTTATGAATGTATGTAAAATATGAACTATTTAGTGTATATTCTCTTGATATACACATTAATATCTCCTTTGAATAACAACTGGGCCAATTACAGAAAAAGGTTAATTCTGTACCATGGAAATATGAGAGTGTCTAGGAGACTATTAGGAGAAAGTGTTTCATTCTACTCTCTTCAAAAGTTCTACTCCAAATACACATTTGCACGACCAATGATCTTATGAATATTATGTGGTTTATATTCGTGATGTGTGACAAAGATTCTTAGGGCTAGCACCAAATATGGAACCATATATCCACCACTGAAGAGTAAGATGGAGAATGATGATAATATGGTGTTCTAAATAGAACCAGGTGGAAAGGACTTTGATTAATAGTGTCACCAAAACCACAAGGTTTAATGATTTTTCAAAAAAAATCTAAAATAAAATGACCACTAGTAATATCTTACCATATATCAAAGGAGAGTCAGGTCCAAATGCACTAGCATATTCTTTTTTAAGGAAATGGCAATCTGACATTTTTCTTAAAATCAGCTGGAGTTCAGCAATAGTAATAACTACCAACTTTTTCTTAAGCTTATGCAGTGATAAATAATGAGTTCTTTTTCTAAAAAAAAAAAGCCTACTGATTTTGCTACAGGTTATTAATATTTTTCCTCCAATGTCAGAAGGTCTTTCAATAATAATCTCAGTTTATACATAATTTATATACATACTTTTATTAAATATCCAATAATATGGTTCCTTAGTATAACTAAAGATTACTAGCATACAGCAACTTTATATTTACACTTGCATTTAATTATCTATAACATTTCCTACTCTATTCCTAATGTTTAAACTATTTTCAATGCCAGAATAACTGAAAAGATGTCCCAAACCACATTTATAAATCAGGAAATTCCAAGAGACATGTTGACAATTTACATGTATATATGTATTTCAATTTCAGCAAAGAGTCTCTTCTAAGTCAGTTCAAGATGAAGTGATGAAATATTCAACATATTTCTGTCGTTGATTTAAAACTGGTTCATTAAAGCTTGAAGACCAAATTTTAATTCTGTAAACCTTTGGAAAGATACAAATGTTGATGAAGATCTTTCAGTTGGCAGGTTGTATAGTCAAAAGCTTTGTATCTCTCTCCTTATAGTCAAAAGCTTTGTATCTCTCTCCTATTTTGTAACCTCATACTTAAGGTTGAGAAAAATAAAATTATACTGAACAGAGAAAGTTCATATTAAATCAATAAAGAGTGAATAAATTTGGTTATTACTAAAATATATCTAGAGATCAACACAGATATATTCTTATTTACAAGCTTAAAATCTGAAGTTGTAAAAACTGCATGCTACTAATATTAGTGCTTTCACACTAGAACTAATGAGTCAAAACTAGAATGGCATACGCTCTCACAAGTCTTTCACTTTTGCTGAATATTATAAATAGAAGTAACATTTAATATAGTCTACAGTTGTTTCCCAATGCAGCATTTCATATATGAATATATGTATTAAGTTGGATGAAACAGAATAGCAGACTAATGGAATGCATTGTCTTTCTTGTTTGTTACTAGATTTGTTCAACAGCGAGTAGCACATTGCATTTAAGTCCCACAGGCTTCCATAACTCTTAAGTAAGTCCAAATACTGTATATCATTTGCCAAAGAAGCAAGAGGGGAAGACATTACTTACTAGGACAATTCTGACAAGACATTATCTAGTACTTTTCAACAATGCACATATCAAATGTTTCTGATTAGTGCAAAAAAAAAAAGTTGAAGAAGAAAAAAAGGAGAAAAAAATCCACACAGGCAAATTAACTGCCTTGTCAGTCCAAGTAACAAACCAATCAATTACATTCTATCCAAACCTGACAAGCAAAGGCAACTTTTTGCAGTGATAAGCTTATGGGAAAGACAAGATAGCTGTTCTCCTTTATTTTATATACTCTATTGAGAGTGTTATCCACATTTTTAAAATCACACTTATAAAAGAGGTTTCCAGGATTGCCTCCGAGGATGAGCTGTGGCAGAGTTGGGTCTCATGAAGGGTATCTACACAGTAAAGTGATAAGAAAAGAACATTAACATTTAAAGATCACAGCAGCTCTGCACTATGTCTTATGAAACACACTAACAATACCATAGTAGAATCAAATAACATATGATCTGGTCCAAAGAGATAGATGCCCTAAACCTAAATGCCATGATCTTGTAAAGGTTCTTACTAATTGAAATGGAACTATTTTATCATTTGAAACACTGAGTTGCCTCTTGTATTATTATTACTTTTAGTTGTCACAATAAATCAATCTTACTAAAACAAAAAAGAAAATATAAAAATGATGAGGGGGTTGTATTTATATAAGCAAACATGTAATTTGATTAGTAGATATTTTAAATAATAGCAGTTTGCTATTTTTTCATCAAATATGGCAATTTAACAATGCTTGAGAAAGCATGCAATATACTGAAAACAAGCACACCTAATCAGTACATTACAGGAGAGGTTCTACTCAAGTACACAGTCTCAGGGAGGAAATGTTCAGATGATTCTTATTCCCTGGGCCTATACTGCCTTCCTTTTTTTAAAGACTATATTGGAAGCGTTTGGTTACAATCATGAAAAGTATATCCCTAGCTAGCTATTTTAGTAGATTTGTGCAAAAAAAGTGACAGAGAATACACCTCACTGTAAAGACCTGGTCACTGATTATGAAACACTAATTTTGGCCAAATTTTCAAGTCATTCACTTGCATTTATTTTTCAAAACTTTCTTTAGTGTTTCTTGTACTTATTTCCCTACCGACGCATTTTCAGAGGAGAAATTTTAGATACCTAGTGATGAGAAGTAACTTTCTTTTTGATTGTGGAAAACAAAATTTTATCATTTCCTTCATCTGTGTAGATGAGGTTAAATTACCAACTAGTCACACATCATAGAAAAAGTTCATTTCAATATTTAAGTATTAGAGAGATGTGTTTAATGCTTCTAAGTTCTACTGAGAAAAAGAAAGTGAAAAGTGGCACAATCACAGATAAATAAAGCACTACTATGCCATCGACGAGCTACCATGCCAAACTGAATAACCTCCAAAGAAAGGAAAAATAAAATTGTACAAGAAAAAAAGAATATAACGTGAAACACAGTTTTCAGAGAAATGTACTTATCAACATATGAGAAGTAAACAGAAAGAACACAATTCCCTTGTTGAGTAACAAGGAAATAGATAGGAAGAGCTGAATTCCCTTGTTAAATAGTCACATGTACTAACTTTTCTCAGTGCTTCAGGCTCCAAATGATGAAATTTAAGCACATTCTAAATCTGATATTCTGAGAAGTGCTTTGCCTGCAGGTTAAGCACTACTAGGTAAAGCAAAATGAAAGAGGAAGCAACCACATCATTTACCACAGAAGTACATTTAAGTTTTAATTACATGCACAAACGATAGAGAGTAGCAGACAACCCAAAGATTTATTTGTATTTAACACTGATAGGAATTTAAATATATATTGGGTTGGCCAAAAAATTCATCCAGTTTTAAGTAAAAATAAAAGACACTTTTCATTTTCACCAAGAATTTTATCAAACGATTCACTAACTGAATGAACTTTTTTGGCCAATCCAATAGATACATTAGATGTCACAGAAATATGCTTTAAATTCTAATTAAATCTAAATTTAACTTTGAAAAAAACTAAAAAGCTGTAACTAATATTCTTCCATCCTAAAATTTCACTTAATATTCAGAGTAAGCAACATGACTTGTCTTGGCTGCTACCTTCTTAGGACAAAAGACTACTACGTGGTCTTTTATATCAGAGTTCAAGTCTTGGCTTTGTATTTATTCCATATGCTTCTAATAAGCTTACTTACAAATTAATGCAGAAAAAAGGGAATTAACTATTTTCAAAGGGCTTCCCTGATGCAAGCACCAGTGGTCTGTTATCCTGTATAGTTGGATGCCTACCAAGAAGAAGCACCTACTTTTGCCCCAATGAAGTCAAATATGCTAAAGGAGCATAGTTTGGTGAGCAGTATGCCTAATGATTAGAGCATTAGCAACACAGTCAAGACTGCCTAGACTCAAAACTCTAATTCTACCACTTCCTAGTTGTATGATCTTGAACAAGTAATACTTCTCAATTTCCTCACCCATAAGATAGGGATAAAATCAACATCTGTGTAATGGAGTTTCCTTGAGGATTACATGAGATAAACTATAGAAAACATTAGCACATTGGCCCTTAATAAGCACTCTATAAATCTCAGCAACTAATATGAACAACAGTAAATTTATCAAACACTAGCAGTATTTTCTGGAAGGGAAAAACTGTATTCTAATATATAACAATTTATATAATACAATTTCAATATATAATTGGAATAATTTCTATTTCATGATGCTTAGTGCCTCTGTATCTCAGTTACCTAATCTCCAAAATGGAGATGGCCATACCTCAGAGGACTGTTGTTAAAAACTGAATGAGATAGTACACTTAGAAAGCAGAGAATAGAGCCTGGGATATAGTAAGCATCTAACACTAGCATTATCTTAATTTCCAGTTCATACAGACTTTTAACATTTCTATGGGGTTCAATTAAAATGTTAAAAATATGAGATTCTTATACATTATTACCTAGATATCAAAATCCATCAACTCGAAAATTTATATCCAATCTTATCTACAAATTCTAATTCCATTAATATGTCTATTTTATATGTCTGAAACTATAAAAAACCAACACAAATCAAAACCTTGTTATAGGAGGAACAGATGAAACAGGATGCTTCTAAAAAAAGAAAAAAGAAAGAAAAACCAGAAATCAATATAGTTGGTTTCTAATACTAGAAGCTGGATTATGCTTGTTTTATATGATTCCAAGGATTGAATTATTAATGAGATATGTTAGCTCACTTGGAGAAAGAAATTGCCAGTGGTCAGAGCTGCCTCAAGAGGGAATGGGTTACTTATACATTTCTATCCCTGGCAGTAGCTTTTTCCCTGTGGCTTAGTAGTGATACTGAGCAGATGATTCAAGTGTCAAAGAATAGTGAGATCCTTTTCAGAACTGTATAGTATTAATACTTGTTTTGAAATTGCTTTGAGTTACAAAAGTTACAAAATCTGGGGAAAAACTTGAGGTTGACGCCTTCATTTTATAGATGAGAAAATGACTATAATGGTAACTTAATTCAAGGTCATTCATCTAGCCAGTAGGAGAACTATGGGTGGAGTCCCAGTCTTTCTTAACAATAGATAATCCCTTTTGTGTAAATTAACAAGTTAACAATATTACCACATTGCAATAGAAAATGAATTTGAAATTACAAAAAATAAATTTTACTGGAAAATAAATGAGTGAAATGAGAAATATTTCATTGCTATATATGCTAGAAATTATATGATGTTTACTACTCTAAAACTGCATACTCCAGAAATACCACACTTCACTATGTAATTAATGGTTACCATGTTCAGGCTTTTGTTTTCTTTAAATACAATTTACTTGTCTATAATGCATTTATTTTAAAAAGAAAAAGAAAATTAAAAAATTCAAACACTGATAATGTAACATAAAAATATAAATCACACTAAGTTACTTAAAGGTTTAATGTTGTAATATAGATATGAAAATCAAAGAATGTCATACATTGAATATTAAATGTGTGAGGCAGGTTAGCTATTCCACATGTCTAACAAATCATCAAATCAACTTAATTATAAAGGAAAAAAATATACTGAATAAACATTTTCTTTTCAATCCAAATTTTATCAGAATACCACCTTAATAAGAAAGATTCAGTGGCAGCTTGTCTACTTTCATCATCCAAATATAAATATTTTGAATATTAAACATCTCTTTTCCAATTTTTACTAATAGAAAAGCATTCTTAAAATGTAACTTTTAAGTTGTTTCCTTCACAAGACCCAGTTTATTTTCTAATTTCCTCTTTAGAATCTAATCTCTTCATGATGTACAATACAGCATCAATTTAGTTCAAAGACATTAACTAAAATCATTGATCACTGCTTTTTATAAAGCCAGGTCTAGGGCATAAAGGCAAGACTCTTAGTGTTAGGGATGGTCAAGTAACTCCTAAGAACAGAGGTATAAAGCATTTAATTTTAAATTTTAGACTCTTTTACCCTGAATGGTTCAGTAAATGTTCAAGACAGCCTTGGAATAATTGTATTTGGAGAATAAAGAACAGCTGGGCTCAACAGAAAATGAAGAAGCAGGAGAATGCATGGCCTGCTCTGAAAGTTAGGTAGGATTCTGATAGAATTTCTTCAATGACTGGAGTTCGGGTTTAGGCCATTTAATCAGGCAAGAGAAAAACCCAGAAGGTTGGAGGAATCAAGATACATTAGAGCTACAGAAAGCAGTTATACTCTAGCAATAAAAAATGTGGACAGCCAAGGCAAACAGAGTGGGATCCGAGGAGGCCTAATCAGAAGTGAGAAACAGAAAGAAGGCAAGAGGAAACACTGAAGCATCTAAGGTGTACAGAATAACATCGTAGAGAACAGTGTAGACACTGAGAAAGATCTTAAGTAAGCCGAAAAAATGGGAAAAAAAAAAATGGAGATCAAGAAATGTTATGATGGAAAATGGTTCCCCAATTACTCTGATATTTTTAGTTTTCAAATAATGCACAGCAGGTATATTTTTTAAATTTTTGAACAAAATTATTAAAATTATATGAATAAAAGTAAATATACTAAGATGCTATAAGATCATAGCAATTCAAACTTTTTTTTTACATTTTTTATTTTTTTGTAAGTATATTTTTATAATGAAAATGTTTTTAATATACATGAAAATTTCACTTACCTGCCTTTAAATTTTAATTAATAGACTTTATTTTTTAGAAGTTTTAGATTTACAGAAAAATTGAGCAGCTATACAAAGATTCACATACACTCCCCACCCCGTCCCCCCCCACCCCACATCTCCCTTTAAATTTAAATTTAAATGTTGAAGTCTTCATTTTCACATCATGGTGCCTTTGATAGATCAGGGGTAGAGAAAAATGAAGGCGAAGAATGCCAGAAAGACAGAAATAGAGGAAGAGACAAATATGCCAAGATCTGGGAATGTTCACATTTCACTGATTCTTATTCAGAGTGATGATTTTGAACAAGTTGCTGAGTTAGATGCAATGGGGATAAACAATGAACTTGAGAATGTGAAAGAAAGGGAGACTTTCAGATGAGGACTAAGCTAGCCTTAACTCTGCCTCTGCCACACTCTACTCCACAGATTTAGAACCTACTGATTCAGAATCTCCAAGAATAGTTTTATGATTGTTGTTGTTTGTAATTCTTCCTATGGGTAACTTGCATCTCTAGCCAAGCTGAGAACCACTACCTTAAAGCTTCAGCTAAAGGGCTTGTGGAACAAAGCAGTGGTTCTCAGAGTACGGTCCCCAAATCATCAGAATGAACAACAGTTGAGAATTTACTACAAATATAAATTATTGGGCACCACCCCAGAGCATCCAAAGCAGAAATCCTGTGGTTGAATAAGCCTTTCAGGTGATTTCAATGTACCCTAAAGATTAAGAGCCTTAAAGTAGACTAAATTCAGCTGGTGTGAAGAAATCACAAAGAAAGAGGCATAGAAACAAGAGCTAAAAAAATAAAGGGAGATAGGAGACAAATTACAAACAGTCCACAACTTTACTTAAGGTGGACCAGTTGACATTCAACTAAGCAGAGACAAGTATTATTTATACACATAGATACTTTGGTCACCAAAACAAAGCTTTAAAAAAACCCCACATAATATTAAACAATCTCATCTGGAGGATCTCCTAAGAGATAATTCAATTTCTCTGGACTCAGCCTGTGGTCCAACTAAACCAAGGACATCTACCCCAATTCTTTCAGTTCCTCTGTTCTTATGGAACATGATTCCTTAACCAGACCTTCAGAGACAGAGAGACACAGTCATTTACTTAAAGTAAAGGTAGGAAAACTAGGATTGGATACGTGAGTTGTACAGAACAGATGTGTAACAGTTACTAGATCTATTTCCAGGGTTTGGATTCCTCTCTGTATTTATAATCACATAACTGTAAGTGCATTCTGAAAATTTTTAATTCAACAACTCCTAAAAAGAAACCTCACAATCCCCTATGATGTCATTCACCTATTGTATTTCTCTCCAAAAAATAAATATAGCCACTCATCTTTCTGTTATTGGTATCACCATTTTTTCAAATTAGTTATCTTGAAGTCAGATAGTTTAGTTTAACACTCCCCTTTCTTCCTTGCCTCCTCATTTTCGCTAATTATCTGCTGTAACTTCTAGTGTGAACTTACGTCTCCTGAATCTATTGAATCCTTTCCTTTTATTTTTCCATCAGTCTAAGTTCTAGGCCCCCAAACTGGTCTATCTCCAGCTGCCCATTCATTCATCACACAGACCACCACAATATCAATCTCCTAAAGGACTATGCTCCCTAATATTTCTTACCTTCAATGAATCCCCATTAGGACTCTTAAAATCTTTAGCCTGAATCCAGGCCCCAATCTACCTTTAACCTACATTACAAATGACTCCAAGGATCCCAGGCTATTTCTTTATTCATATTCATTCATTCTCTTGAAGGATTTGGTACCTCTCATCTCAATCTTCTGAAACCTACTCATATATACTTCAAGATGCAACTCAAATGTCTCCTTGGTTTACATAAGACTTCTCCCTCATCCTTTTAGGAATACTCCCACCATCCTCTAAATTCTTATGTCTCTTATATACCTTCCACATAACAGTTTGATGGATGAATAAATAAATGCATTTTAATATTCTTAATAAATATTAAAGTTTAGAAAATAAATTTGATGAGAATAAACATAGGAATCTTATTTTTTAAAAAATAGGGGGGAAAACATTCCATACTTTCTTTACAAATGAAAGCGTCAAAAGCACAGTCAAATAAATTTTTGATCAGAGTGCTCAAGGCTCTCACTACATGAGACTCAACTTTCCTTTTAAAAAGATCTACATTTACAGGTCATGTTACAACAAGGTTCTTGATATAATCAGGCAATTTTTCAATTCTTTAATAATTGACACCAATGAGTAAACTGACAAAAGAAATGGTTCTCAAAGATTCCAGTCACTTAAAAAGAAAGTCATTGACTGATATAATTTCATTTGGATGTGCCTGAACCCCACTTATTTAGTCTTTCCTAGGCCTATCTTCCTTGTGCAGCAGTCTGTGTCCATCTGATTTACTGAGCGCTTACAGGGAGTGCCTAACAATTTCACTCAAAACGGAAGTCCTCCTCCACTTGCTATTATTTGGAGAGAACATACTTAAAGAGTTACTTTTATGTAGTTCAATCTATCAAAACTGGCTAAATCACACTTAGGGCCCTTCATGTATTATCTTTGTAACAAAAAATGACATACACACACACACACACACACACACACACACACACACAGAATACATGAACAATACTATACTAAAGTCAAATCAGACAATTGTTTAATAGTATAGTCATGAGGTAATTTTTCTCAAACTTGCCTATTTTTGGAATATAGACATACATTAAGTACCTCAATAAAAAATGTTTCCAGAGTTCTGAATTTCAACTTTTAAAGAAACTATGGAGTATTCAGATAAGATTCAGAGGAAAACTATAAAGAATTATGTAACTGATAGATCTATGAATGAAAGGCTGTAGAAACTGGGTTATTCACTTCTTAATTTTTTTCTAAATTTCTTTCTTTACTTTCATTTACCAAATAATTAAAGTAAGGGTGTAATAAAACAAACTTTGGTTAAATGACAACATACCCTTGTCTAGCATAGAATTCAATATCATAATAACCAATTTGGGTAAATGAGAAAAGGTACTGTTTTGGCAAGGAAACAAAGATCACAAAAATCTTTTCTCTTTCTTTTAAATATGCAGGGTTTTAAAATGAAAAAAAAAATCCTATTTAACAGTAAATGAATCTTTTGAAGATTCTGGCAATTTTCAGAAGATTCTGGTAATTATTTCACTTACTGTGTTGTAGTTTCTAACTCTAGTTCTATTAAATAAAGCTAGTGTAAATCAAAATTGTAGTTGATAAAGATAAAAAAACAAGATGAAAACAATCTAATTCCCTTTTTTTTTTTTTTTGGCCGCACTGCACAGCGTGCAGGATCTTAGTTCCCCAACCATGGATTGAACTCTGGCCACGGCAGTGAAAAGCACCAAGTCCTAACCACTGGACTGCCAGGATATTCCCCCAAATCTAATTCGTATCTTTGAGTACTACACGTTAAGAAGTGAAGTATAAAGGGAGCAATGTTATGTACATTTTATGTATATATATATGTGTTTATATATAAAAGAAGAGTTATTCTTATTTACCAGTATAAAAAGAGACTTAATGAGACTGAAAAGTTTTCCCACAGATAACATGTCTGTCTGACATCAATAAACCACACATGGTTACCAAAAATTATTTTCAGGGATTTAAGACAGTCAAACAACATCAGAACAAGAAGAAGTAGGAAATGTATAAAGTGAGCAATTTTATATATGGGATATACTACTACTACTATAATGTGTGCAGAACTTAAAAAGATGTGACTGTGAAGATTAAAGGTCAAGAAATGTATGAAGAATTAAGTTTTTTGTACCATTTCCACTCAAGTGACCAGACTAAATGAATAAAATGTCACAGAATAAAAAT
The DNA here is from genome assembly GCF_026419965.1 of Kogia breviceps. NCBI lineage: Eukaryota > Metazoa > Chordata > Mammalia > Artiodactyla > Physeteridae > Kogia > Kogia breviceps. Next base: position 64,535,601 of record NC_081318.1, on the reverse strand, counting down.
AGCTACTGTCACAAAAGAGAAATATGGAAACCCAATGACATACAGTCACATGACAATGCAAAAGGTTTAGTTATTTCCAGTATTTAAACAATGAAAAGCCTTGTGCAGTTAATACAGAAGGAGCTATAGTCTCTAAAACTAAAATGACAACTAAAATGATGAACAGTCCAGATACTAGACTAAAAGTGTTAAAAAGTATAAATATTTCATTAAAATTAATAATACTGTTAATAGGGCATGTAAGGACACAACTGTGCACTATAATAGTCTCTTTAAAAAGAGGATTATTGTAAGGACTTAATAACACAGAACCTGTAAAAACAGTATGATAATGAATGCTGAAGTCAAGAGGTCTGGGTTCTAAACCTAATTCACACTAACCAAGTGATCTTTTACAAACTATCCATCCAAAGAATTACAGAAAGATTATAGTATGCCAAATTTTATCCCAGCACGTGAGATATAAAGTATAACTCTTCATTAAATTCACAGTCTGATGGAGGGGTCAAGTGAACAAAAGTGTAAGACTCTAAAGAGGAGAGATTCAATACAGAGTGGTAAGTATTATTAGCACAGAGGCCTATATAAACTGCCAATGAAGCATATCAGGTAGACAGACTATCTTGCTTGATGAGTAGGAGAGAGCAGGTTAATGAAAGGATTAACAAAACAAAACAAAAAAGATCAACGGAGGATTAAAGCAAGTGTTAAAAGGTAAGTAGGAATTTATCAGGGAGAGAATATGTGGGGTAAAATTTGCTGCAGAAAGTACAGAGGAATTTTTAAAAAGAGTATGTCAGAAAATCCAAATAGTTTGGTAGGTTGGAGTAAAGAGTACTTGTTGGATAAAAGTGACAGGGAACACCTCTTCTACTGTACTGTTATGAAAAGAGAAGGGAAGGGTGGTGGAAGAGAGACGCCTATGGATATCAATAAGGTTATATGTAAGTTACAGGTTCCATGTCAGAAAGTTTAGGCATTTCTGTCTGATGGCTTCTGTTTTCTATGTGAAGCAGGAGACGAGG